>NW_028270142.1:100101158-100403390 GCF_037043375.1 Chiloscyllium plagiosum | reverse complement strand
TCCCAGGTTTAACTCCGGCCTCGGGTGACTGTCTGTGGGGAGTTTGCACATTCTCCCAGTGTCTGCGTGGGTTTCCTCCAGGGACACCAGTTTCCTTCCACGGTCCAAAGATGTGCAGATCAGGTGAATTGGCCATGCTAAATTGCCCATAGTGTTCGGTGCATTCGTCAGAGGGAAATGGGTCTGGGTGGGTTACTCTTTGGAGGGTCACTGTGGACTTGTTGAGCCGAAGGGCCTGTTTCCACTCTGTAGGGAATCTAATCTAAAAAAAACAATCCGAGGAAGGATAACTGGAGTGTAATGAACATGGGTCTGGGAGGTTGATAAGAGGTGGAAGTCTGCTTGCAGAAGGGAGGCAGACTCCCATGACAAGGTTGGAAGGGCCAAAATGTTCAGGTGCAAGCCCAAACTCAATCCCTTAGTGCGCCTGACTGCAAGGAATGAAACCCTCTCTTTTAAGTCGGATGTCTGGATCTTGAAACTCTTAAGCAACTGTCGACTTTTTGCCCATCCTTCCACAAGATTGTTGTGCTGTTGATGCATTACATCAGAGGATTATTCATGAGAAAGCTGAGCCTTCATCCCCTATAGTGGAAGTGAAGCTCACTCCCCTGCCTAGAAGTAAAAGTTTAAAATGTTATTATAATATTGTTCTTAGTGAAAGACTTTAATTTGAATTTGTATTGCACAGCAAAAAGTTCCTCCCTATGTATTTCTGTTTTAAGGTAAAATTCAATTGCCTAAACAGGTACCTGTTCACTTTGGTTTGAAACAACAATCAAGCATAACGTCTAAATGGATTATTTGTTGACAAACACGTTCTTTAACATATTTTATCATTCTGAACATTGTAGTGAAACAACAAAATGTGATAAATTTTGTTCTTCACAGTTTCTCTCCACCAATTGATGAACCTAGTATCAAGCCTGGAGAGCTGGACATTACAACAAAGCCTGAAAGAAAATCGATCTTTAGAGACAAAACTTTCATCTTTTTAAATGAAAAGCAGGTAATAGTTGGATTTTGAAGAGGAACAATCTTCAATAGATATAATAGTGTCTTCAAACTATTCATATAAAACATATGTGCGCGGAGTTTCGTGTGTTAATTGTTGTATGGAAAAAATTTTTTTAAAGCAAAAGTAACTGAATAACACTGTATTTGCAAAGTTAAGTCTCAGATTTTTTTTAATAGAAAGCTTTTCTATCATTGATTAATAACGCTGACACTTTCTGCAATGGCAAAGCTAACTGAAGAAGTTACTTATATTTTTAATTGACCTCTTCAGATATGTAGTGACACGCCTCTAGAGCAGGTGGGGTTTGCAACTAAGAGGTACCTGAGGTTGGAACAGTACCATTGCACCACAAGAGCTCTCAAGAACAGTCCTCACCTATAGTATTGGATTAAGAGGAGGGTTTGTAACATTGCTAAGGACAGCAGGAAACCAGGAAATTGGAAACATTTTAGATATCAACAAAGACGGAAATAGAATATTAAAGAAAACCAACAAGGAATATTTAAGCCAATTTGTAAGCTTCTCAAAGTATATATTTAAAAAAGAGGGAAGAAATGTGGGTTTCATAAGACTGTACTTCATGGGCTGGAGGGTAGACTGCTCGCCTGTCTTTAAAAATGTCTGTCTGAAACCATCCAATAGAGGAAAAGTCCAGCATGGAGAGAAAACATGCTTTGTGCAGCATTAATGAGGGCAGAATGGGCTTCACTGGAGAGGATATCCTGGCCTCAGAAGTTGCTGACCAATTTATAAAGGGAGTGATGAGTTAGTAGAGTGAGAGCAAAGGTGATAAATGGAGGGAAATGCAGTTTTTCATTGTATAAAATTCAAAAATATAGATTTTCACCACTTAAAAATGTTAATGTTCAGAAACGTTTGAATGCCCTTTTTCACAGCATTAACTTGCAATTAAAGCAAGTTAGAGAGAAACCAGTGCTGAAAGTAATGATATCAATTACAACCTCAAGGGCTGTACATTGTCAAAAATTCAGCTGAGACCGTACCTAACCTGACCAAACTAGCTAGCATGCAATGGTAGCAAAAGATGAATGTATCTTAAACATTGTTGTGTTTACGTGTAAATGAGCAGTTTAATGTAGCAAGCTTTCTGTCCCAGATCTTTTAGTTCCATACGTCCCATCCAGCTCTCTGTTCTCTGGGAAAACCAGTGAGCCTTCTTTTGCGCCACAGGTGCATCGCATTTGAAGAATCCAACTTTGCAGAAGAATGTATCTTGACCAGTTAAATAATGATCCTTTCAGCTCTCTGGGCTAAGGTGACAATCCGTGCCCTTCCTGGACTGACAAAATGTTACTGTTTTCGGAGCAGCATGCAAGACTGCAGGTTTGACTGCTTCACACTTAGTTGATTGGGGTGGACAAAATTCCATTTATGTCTTGTAGATTTGCAAATTTAAGGCGACCCTTTGCCTTTTTTGGAAAAACACATTGATCAGCTGGTTGATGACCTGTTGCAAAAACAAGGTTAGTCGGTTGTCACTGGGAGTAGGGTGCTTATTGGAGCATTGTCGTTCTCAGTCTTGTTCAAAAAAGGTGGCAGAAATTATGCCATAATGTTTGTATTTCTGTTGATGTGTTATTGCATTTGAACATGACTTTAAAGTCAAAGTTATTATTGTTTGTTCTTCCAACACTTTTTAATGCAAAGTTTGTGCGAAGATTTGTAGTTCGGGTGCTCGTTGCTGTGGTTCTGTTCGCCGAGCTGGAAGTTTTTGTTGCAAACGTTTCGTCCCCTGTCTAGGTGACATCCTCAGTGCTTGGGAGCCTCCTGTGAAGCGCTTCTGTGGTGTTTCCTCCGGCATTTATAGTGACCTGTCCCTGCGGCTTCCGGTTGTCAGTTTCAACTGTCCGCTGTAGTGGCCGGTATATTGGGTCCAGGTCGATGTGTTTGTTGATGGAGTTTGTGGATGAGTGCCATGCTTCTAGGAATTCCCTGGCTGTTCTTTGTTTGGCTTGCCCTATAATGGTAGTGTTGTCCCAGTCAAATTCGTGTTGCTTGTTGTCTGCGTGTGTGGCTACTAGGGATAGCTGGTCGTGTCGTTTCGTGGCTAGTTGATGTTCTTGGATCGTTAGCTGTCTTCCTGTTTGTCCTATATAGTGTTTTGTGCAGTCCTTGCATGGGATTTTGTACACTACATTAGTTTTGCTCATGCTGGGTATTGGGTCCTTCGTTCTGGTGAGTTGTTGTCTGAGTGTGGCTGTTGGTTTGTGTGCTGTTATAAGTCCTAGTGGCCGCAGTAGTCTGGCTGTCAGTTCAGAGATGTTCTTGATGTATGGTGGTGTGGCTAGTCCTTTGTGTTGTGGCATGTCCTCGTTCCGTTGTCTTTCCCTTAGGCATCTGTTGATGAAATTGCGAGAATATCCGTTTTTGGCGAACACCTTATATAGGTGTTCCTCTTCCTCTTTTTGCAGTTCTGGTGTGCTGCAGTGTATTGTGGCCCTTTTGAATAGTGTCTTGATGCAACTTTGTTTGTGTGTATTGGGGTGGTTGCATTCATAGTTCAGGACTTGGTCTGTGTGTGTGGCTTTCCTGTGTACCTTACATAGGACAATCAGGAAGACAGCTAACGATCCGCATCCACGAACATCAACTAGCCACGAAATGACACGACCAGCTATCCCTAGTAGCCCCACACGCAGACGACAAGCAACATGAATTCGACTGGGACAACACTACTATTATAGGGAAAGCCAAACAAAGAACAGCTAGGGAATTCCTAGAAGCATGGCACTCATCCACAAACTCCATCAACAAACACATCGACCTGAACCCAATATACCAGCCACTACAGCGGACATCTGAAACTGACAACCGGAATCCGCAGGGACAGGCCACTATAAATGCCGGAGGAAACACCACAGAAGCGCTTCACAGGAGGCTCCCAAAGCACTGAGGTTGTCACCTAGACAGGGGACAAAACGTTTGCAACAAAAACTTCCAGCTCGGCGAACAGAACCACAGCAACTTTTTAATGCAGTGCATTCTGGAATATGATAACTCACTACGTGAAAAAAAAGCTTGTTTACTTTTGAATAATTTTAAACCTGATCTATTGTTACTAGTTTACCTGCCAGTAATCATTGTGAATACCAGTTGAATGATCTGATGTTTTAAGAATTTTTAACACTATTTATTTCTTTCATGTTGTTACCGTTGCTTATTTCAAATTATTGCATTATGTATTATTTAGCATTAAGCACCGTTTGATTCATGTAAGTTTTTTAACAAAGGTATAACACTTGATGCAATCGTGTTCACACTGGGAGTTAATACTACATATTGTATTTTTGCTGGCTATTAACTATATATGTGACTTGTCTTGCAGCACAAGAGGCTGAATTCTGCTGTAATTCTTGGAGGAGGAGATGTTAAACTTGTAGGGAATAATACCTCAGATATATCATTCCTTGAAGTACCAGGAGGCTGTGTCATTGATGTTGGAATGTCAGATTCTCAAACTTCAGGAGAAAAATTGATTGAGCCAGTGAGGAGAGCTTTGCAACGGTACATAACCTATCTTTATATGAAATATAATATAAAATCTAACAATTGGCTAACTTAATTTCTTAGTTGCCCTCACTTGCTCTAACCTCTGTGAACTTGCTGTACCCCTTCCTCTCAGGTCAAACTATAACTTTATTAAACCTGCTGACAAGGACGGTGCTGTTGTCGGTCTGGCTTACTGACCTATATCTTGCTGATACTGAGCACCGACTCTCAAATACTTCTTCCGAAATTTCCCTGGAGCATGACTCCACTACTGAACACCATAATTGAACGCCAAGCTGTTGCGTCTAGGACTGTCATTGACCTCACTCATCCAGAGATATTCCCTCCAGAGCTTCCCACTTTATTATATCCTGATGCCTTACAGCTCACTGCTGATTTCTTCCCAAAATAGAACCACCACCACCACCTCTAGGCCATTCGCTATTGGCTTGGAAATATACTGCCATTCTTTAAGTGTCATTGGTACTAACTCTTAGAGTTTCCTGTGTTAACAGCAGTTACCAATTCCCTCCACAACTTAAGATCCTAAAAGGACATGACAGGACGAATGTGGAGAGGATGTTTCAATATGTGTTTTGGGTATGTGGAATATTCCTTGTTTGATTTTATTTTGGGGAGGCTTTCTACTACAGTTTACGTTGCTGCTTCCTGCTCTCATCTGGAATGGAAAAAGTTAATCAACTTGCTTCCAATTTCCATCTCTCAACTCTGCCTGCTCCATCTTTTATTCTGACTTTCCTTGACCTTTTTGGGGACATGCCATCAACCAGTATCCACAGCAAAGTCACTGACTCTTTCATTGACCTTGACTACACATTCTCAAACCCATTCTCGCTGTTTCTCTGTCTCCATCACATCTGCTGTAATGGTGCTACCTTTTATTGATGTCCGACATGTCTTTCTTTTTTCTTTCAATCAAGGATTATATCCAGTTGTGTTTGACAGGACCCTCAGCAGTATCTGACCCATTTCCTGCACTTCTGTCACCCTTTCTCCTCCCTCCCAGAAAAATAGGGTTCCCCTTGTCCTCACTTACCAAACTAATAGCTTCAACATTCTCAAGGGTCATTCTCCTACATGTCTGTCGCCTCCAGCAGGATGCTGCCATCAAACACTTCTTCTGCTCTCCTTCCTTGTTGGCTTTCTGCAGGGATTGTTTCCTTTGTGACTCCCTGGCTGCTCCTTCACCACTCAGTCCTCCCTCCCAATGGCACCTTCTCATGCAATTACAGAATGTATAACATTTAACCATTTAACCCCTCCCACTTCCTTATCCAAGGACTCAGGCATACATTCCAGATGAAACAGATTTATTTGCACTACTTTTAATCTAACTTACTGTATTTGCTGCAAACTGGATGACTGCTTTGAGGAACCTCCAATCAGTCCACATAAATAATCTTGATTTTCTGGTCCTTGCCATTTCAATATATCAGCTTGCACTCATGCAGTCCTGTCTGCCCTAAGCCTGCTGTAGTATTTGAGCAGAGCCCGACTTGAGCTGAAAAAAGAGCACCTCACTTTCTGTTTAAGCATTTTACAGAATTCAGGACCCAGATATTGAAATCAACAATTTCGGACCATAAACTGTCCTCACTTTGTCCTCAACCTTCCCCCTCAACTTCCACTAGCCCTCCCCAACTCACTTATTTTCTCTTGTTGACACCTGACAGGATCATCGTCTGTTCATCGATATCATTTCTCTGCTACCATTGTCACTCTTTTTTGCCTTTTGCCTTGTCAATTGTTCCGCTTCCTATTCCTCACCACGTTTTTTTCTCAGCAGCTTAAAACCATCACTTTTCCAGTCCCCTTCAATCCACAGAGGAATCATATTGAGCTTCAAAGTTGACTGTTCCTCTTTCCATAGATGACAGAACTGCTGGATAGCACTTTGTTTTCAAAGTGCACTTCTCTAGATAGCACTTTGTTTTCATTTATACAGAGTATATTAGTCAACAGGTAACCGTGGACAAGCGATATCAGTTCATCAGCAGCATATGATTTTTGAGAAGTTTAGTTACAATTTATTTCAGGAGTATTACACCTTCAGAAAATATTTGCAATAAATGATTGATATGCTAACGAGTGGCTTTTTAAAAAAATCTTTGCCATTTTTTAAGAAAATTGCAATGGTACAGAAATCCGTGAAGCTAATCCATGAGTCATAAATTCAAATCACACCATGGCATGCTATGATATTGAATTTAGTAAACTTCTAATTTGTATGCCATCCCCAAAATCAATTGCTGTAATAGTTGCACATTACTCAAGCACTAGAGATATATTTTGGAAATCTTCATACCGTCAACAGTAGTAGTTAAAACTATTTGGCTTTAAAAAGCGATGAGAAAACAAAATGATAGGGATTATACACTCATAATAAGGATAGGAATGTTATTTATCTATTCAAAATGCTAAATTGCTTTTATTGTTAGCTATCCTTTTAGCTCATATTAACCAGAATGTTTTTTCTTTGACTAGAAAAGGGCTGCGTGTTATATCTGAGGCAGAGATTGGTTTTGCAGTTATTCACAATTCAACAGATATTTATTGTAACCCCAACCGGCAGCTTGATCAGGGTAAGTGTATAAAATATGTTACTAGTATGTCATGTCATACTCAAATTTGAGCTATGTGGAGAACAGTGCATGCTATTGAGGGTGCATTATGTTCTAATAATTGCACGTACCTGCTTTAGAATACTGGTTAGGTCACAGCTGGAGTTTTGTGTACAGTTCCAATACATTATACATTACATGAAAGTCATAACTGCTTTAGACAGAGTACGCAGGACATTTACATGCATATTGACAGGGCTTATATATTGCAGGGACAATGAAAGATTGGATAGGCTAGGTTTGTTTTACTCAAAACAAGGGAGGCTAAGGGGTGATTTTATGGAAGTGTATGAAATAATGAGGTTAAAAATCACACAACACCAGGTTATAGTCCAACAGGTTTATTTGGAAGCACCGGTTTTCAGAGCACTGCTCCTTGATCAGGTGGTTGTCAAGGAGTAGCGCTTCAAAATAAACCTGTTTGACTATTAACTGATTTTTAACTTTGTACATTCCTGTGCAATACCGGCACCTCCAAATTAGAAATAATGAGGGGTTTGGATAGAGTGGACAGGGAATGCCCATTTCCCCTAGCAGAGAGGTCACAGGTTTAAGGTGATTGGTAGAAGGATTAGAAGGGACTTGAAACAAAATTTCCACCCACAGTTGTCTGGTAGATTGAAGTAGAAATTAAACTAATCTAAATCTGCACCTGAAGGTCTGAAATTTACAAAGACTGAGGTTAGGTGCAAGAAGGTGGGGTTAGAATAGGCAGAAGTACATTCATTTGGCAGAAAAGTGACGTGCAGGTTAGCTCAATTGATGTTTGCAATACAGAGTGACCTGAATATCGTTGGTTCAATTCCCACACTGGCTGAGATTACCATGAAGGACTCTCTTTCTCAACCTTTCCCTCTGCCTGAGTTGTGATGATCCTCTGATAAAACCACCACTAGTCATGAATCTTAGAGAGAAGCCCTATGGACCAGGAAGGCTATTATGACTTTGTGATGAGCTTAATAGCCACTTTACATATTGTAATTCTTCATGCTGCCTGAACTGCTGTGCTCTTCCAGCACCACTAATCCAGAATATGATTTTTCTAAGTTCAGTACGATTACTGTAATGTTAAATACAATTGTCTGTATCATAATTAGCCTTGGTTTCACAAGTTTAAAAAAAGCAAATAGTTTTAGGCACCAAGCATGCAAGTTTCTTCCTTATCCATTCTCTGTTTCACCCCTTTGAGGAGATTAATCATTTAGCAGTCTCAGTCTAAATTATCATGCACGTTTCCGTCTAAATTATCATGCACGTGGGAAATGCTGGGCAAGCCATATTTATTGTCTGTTGTTCATCCAAAGCACTTTAGATTCCTTTCTTTTAAAACAATGGACATGCTTAGATGCATTAGATGTTTGCTTATTTCTTTAAGGAATGTTCTCCTCTTCAAGAACAACAATTCCAGGTCCTACACTTTCTGAAAATTTGAAAATAGATGACATGACTGCTCCAGATACCTCACAAGTTACTGCATATGTACCAGATACACAATCAACACAAGAACACAGTACAAGGTAAAGAAGTAACCCACTTTCGGATAGGAAAATGTAAGCCACATGATTGGAGGTATTTATGTTCTTCTTGATCACCATTTTGTTTAGGTGATGGATATGAGTTGAGAATGAGTTCTCTATATCCCTCTACTTGGTTCAGTTTTATACGTTCTGTATTTATATCTTCATTACTCAAGTAAAATAACTGTTATTTAATCTTTAATACTTTAAAACAATGTCCTTTGGTTCTCATGCCTTTTATGAGTGGGAGCGTTTTCTTCTATCTGCCCTGTCTATACCCTTCATGATTTTGAAAGCTTCTTCCAAACCTCTATTCCTTTGTCTAAGGGAAACAATCCAAGCATCTCCAATCTATCTTCACTTTTGAAGTTTTTCATCCCTGAATCATTCTTGTAAACCTCTTATGCAGTTTCTCAAATGCATTTGCATCCTTCCTAAAATGTGGCACCCAGACTTCAGCAGTGGTCTAACCAGTATCAATTCAGCATGGTGTCTCTGAATTGATACTCTGTGCCCTTATTAATGAAGCCTTGATGACTCTGTGCTTCAATAACAGTTCTATCTACCTGTTCTGCCACCTTTACTTATTTGTGTATATCTTTGCTTTTTCACACCATTTATTCTACATTTTATGTTGTCTCTTCATGTTCTTTATACAAAGTATCACCTCATAGTGCTCTGCATTGAATTTCAGTTGCCAACTTCTTTTGAAGTTTTACACTGTCCTCCTTGTGGTTGTAATTCTCCAAAAATTTTTGCCTTCTGCAAACTTTGAAATTTTCCCTGCACACTTGGATCTAGATCACTTATATGCATCAAGAAAAACAAGGGTCGCAATATCATCCCTTGAGGAACTCCATTACAAGCCTTCATCCAATTCGAAAAATGCGCATTAACTATTACTCTGTTTCCTATCCCTTAGCCAATTTTAAACCTAAATTGCTGATGACCCTTTTATTCTTACTATTATTTATTACTTACCTCACAAGACTATATTCAGCACTGTATTGAACATCTTTTGAAAGTGTATGTACATTTTATAATTGGCCTTCTATATTACTTCAGTAAACTCCTAGTTAATTAGACATAATTATCCCTTAACAAATTCATGTTGACTCTTCCAAATTAACCCACATTTTTCCAATTGTGTATTAATTCTATCCCAAGTAGTTATTTCTAGAAGATTCTTCACTACCAAAGTCAAACTAATTTGTCCGTAATTTTCAGGATTTAGTTTGACAGCCTCTTTTTTTTTTTGAACAAGCGTTTAATGTTTACAATTCTGAAGTGTTCTGGCACTACCTATGATTTCAGGGGAGATTGAAAGGTTATTGCTAGTGCCTTTACAATTCCTACCCACAATACCCTTGACTGTATGCCATTCATCCACAGTATGTTATCAGCTTTAAGCATCGCCAGCCTCTTGGCACAGATTATCTTCCCATATAATGTTTCCCCGTCAGATTGGCTATATTCCATCCTCTGATTATAACATCAAAAATTTCGGTCCCTGAAACCTGTCCTGCCATTCAATGAGGTTTTGCTGATCAGTCCCAGGTCTTAACTCCCCTTTTATGCCAACTTATTACAGCCCTCAATTCCTCAATATTTCAAAAATCTATCTACCCTCTGTTTTAATAAAGTATGTTTCATGATCTAACCTTCGCAACTCTTTGGTGTACAGATTTTCAGGCATACGTTATCTTCTAGGTGAAGAAAGTCCTTCATATCTGTTTTACATGTTCTTTTGTTCTGTATCTGTATCCGGATTTAAGATTCCTTCACAAGTGAAACAGATCATTACAGTATCTGTTCTGGAAAGCCCCATCAGAATTTTAAAAAATATTTCAATACAATCACCCCTTATTCTTATAAACTGTTAATGAATACATGCCCAAGCTATCTTTCTTTGCTAGATTCATGCTAACCTGCTCAATATGTTTCCCTGAGAAAGGGCTGTTTACTTGGTTATTTAGTCTTTCCATGGAATACTGAGGGTATATCCAAGAAGAAGTTAGATGAACATTTGAGGGGAAAAAAATGGAGCACGTGGAAATGAAGGTGAAACTGGGATAAGGATAGTTTTTGTGTGGATTTGGTACTGATGGGCCCGAAGGTTCACCACCTATGATTCTGTAATATGATACTTGATACTATCGAGCAAGATTTGATGAAAAGACATATTGCAAAAATCATTAGACAAGCTTTTTTCATTACTAATTTGTGATATCTAAAAGTTACCTTGTTTTGATATTTTCAATAAATAGTACCATGTTTTTCTCAAAGCATATGTTCTTAATGTTCTTATGTCCAATACGTTTTTCTTAAACTAAAGTCATAGAGTCATAGAGATGTACAGCATGGAAACAGACCCTTTGGTCCAACCCGTTCATCCCGACCAGATATCCCAACCCAATCTAGTTGATTTTCGGAATTCGGACTTTTTCAGTTTTCGGAATAAATTACATTTTCACAGTGAAATAAAAAAACCTAACAACATATGCACGAGCACTAAGACACAATTTACAACTGCCAGTGCTGGATCATGCCGCCACTTCCCATCTGAGTGACATGTTTCGAGTGGGTAGGGAGAGTCACCTGTTCGTGCACCAAAATGATGCTCCACACCCCGCGAAAAGCGGGGTTTCAGATAAAGGATTGTGTACCTGTACTAATTAATTAGATGAACTAGATGACGCACATTTTTAAGCACTAGTACAGCCATTGGTGCTGTCTGACAGAATCTGTAAATAAACACTAGATGGCACAGTTTTCTCATTATGGGGCCTGTAATGACATTCAACTCTCTGTATACAGTTTGTGTTGATGAAGACTGGGGAAATGTTTTATATTATTTTAAGTTATTAACAATACTGAAACAAACTAAGAAAAAGTTGTGCAGTGAGTTAAATCCTTGAATTGGAATTGTTGTGAGTTCGATACATTAAATCCTGTTCTTTCAGTATAAGTTTGATAAAGAATTAGCATAAAATTGACAATTGTGAAGTGACTATAACTGTAATTAAACAGACTACTATGCAACATATTAATCTTGAATACAAAAAAAATTATATTTTCTTCTACGGCCTTTGATTTACCTGTAGCCTGCTTCAGTGGGGAAAACAATTTGGTAGTCTCAATTCTGCAGAGACACTGTCAGGGTGAGTAAGCATGCTGCATGAGTTCAATGCCCTCTAGTCAATATTGCAAATATTTAGTAATTATATGTTTAATTTGTAGCTTTGTAACAATTTTTTAAAATTTATATCTCTATCTCAATTTTAAAATTCACATCCTTGTTTTCAAACCTCTCCACAGCCTCACCCTTCCCCATTCTTATGATTTTCCTTAAATTTGCACCTCTAAGATGTCTGTGCACCTCCAACTTGGCATCCCTGATTTTAATTGCTGCACTGTTGGCAGCTTGACACCTATTTTCCTTTCATCTTTTAAGATGCCCCTGAATACAACTTTCTACACCAAGCATTTGCCCTCATATCTTGTAATGTGATTCAGTGTCAAATTTTACTTGGTAAATAGACCTTGAATCATGAATTATAATTGATTTGCTTATACCACTGGGGTAACTCTGTGGTTTGTATTTTAATTTCCAGTGATAAGTATGTGAGTATGTGAGACATTAAAACTGAAAGTTACCAATGCATTGGGAAGCTGGCTACAGGGGCCAACCTCTGGGTTTCACTGCAGTGCATTACACTGAATATAAGCAATCTCCTGAGAAGAAGCAGGTTGGCACTTGAAAGTATCTTAATTCTCAACAAATTGCATGATTAATAAATTAATTAGATGCATTATTTATATCATAACTGGAAGCTCACCCATCCCTTGTTTCTGTACTCATCAACACCATTCCCCTACACATTCACTAAGGTTGAGAATCTTTGGAACTCCTTGCCATGAAGAGCTGTGGGGGCAGTGTCTTGATTATGTTTATCGCTGAGCTCGATTCTTGATCAAAGTTATGAGGAAAGGGCTGAAAAGTGAATATGAGTAGCAGATCCTGTTGAGTGGTGGAATAGGCTCAAGGGCCTGAATAGCCGACTCTAATTCCTATTTCTTATGGTCCTACCACAAGTAGATATGTCTATAAGTAGATAAGTAAGAGGATAAGTCGATAACTGGTGCAAGTAGAACTGCTTATTACCCTTCTGTCATTCACCATTGTAAGTTATGTGGAAATATAGAGATTTAAGTGTTTTAAGTCCATGATCCTGTTAGTTTGACAATTTTTCAGTGGCACTAAACACGTAGCTCAATGGAGGGCACACTGTTACAATGACAAAATTATGGAAAGGATTTTTATGTTTGATTCCTTTTTGCATTGAGTTTTTGAGCATGATTAAATTTGTGTACTACATAACTGTGAATGGGAAATTTGTTCAATTTGAGGTTAATTTAGTAATTTAGTTGTCAGTACTTGATATTAGTATCGATATTATCAAATCTTGTTTCAGAATGAACATAGATTACACACAAGTGATAAAAGAGACACCTGAAAACGAAAGCAAAATGGAATCACAGGATATTTCAGTGGCCAGAGAAACATCCAGCGTGAGACCACTGCTTCCAGCAGATGAAAAACCGAAGAATGAACTGAGACAAACATTTGTCACTGTTGACAAAAAGCCATTCATACCAACAACACTGAAAAATGTCAAAAAGAAAAGTAGCCTCTCTTCACAAAAGCAATCTCTCTTACCGCATGATTTCTTTCAGCCAGTGGGGAGAAAAAGGTAAAACTTTGGAATTTGGAAACAGTTGGTTACTTGCTTTAGCAAACCTGATTTGATAGTTTTCATAGGTCTCCAAAAGATCAGTGCAATCTAGCTGGCAAACCTAAGTTCAAAGAATACCATATAGTACTCTTGCGTTCTTCAGTCTCTATTTTTAACCACAGATACGTTTTAAAAAGAAATTGAACTGAAATTAGCAACATGGAAATTGATTTTGTTTTGCTATTCAAAAAATATAAACAGGGAAAGAGAGGAGACTGGATCATCTCAAGCTAAATTTGCAAGAACAGAGGAGCCAACTATACCCACTGATCATCACCTAAATATCACAGATTCTTCATTGGAAAAGAGTGACTCCAAGTTTGCAGGACAAAGGACTCAGTGTGAATATCTTTCTGCAAATCATAAAACTGGAGTCTCTGATCAGAGTTTAAAAGAAATCCCTAGAGAAGTTGGTGAAGAAGAAACTGCAAAGGCAATAAGAAAAAGAAAAGACCCAGAAAACAAAAATCTGAAAAGTGATCTGAAGCTTCCTACAGATGACCAGCTGGAAGTGACTAAAAGGAGAAAACTAGAACCTGAGGTTTTACCTTTCAACAGAAATGATGAGTCTGTAACAGAAGATGTAAACAAAGCATGTGTGAGTAGTGCTTTTTAAATTGGTATTTTCATCTTATTATCAGCTGAAAATCTCTGCAAACATAGGATTGGTGATGCATAAATTCAATTTTTTTCCCTTTATAAGACAATGTAACAGTTTTCTTAAATCAGTTTCTTTGTCATGTTTGATGCATTTGCAACCAAAAGCTCCAAATCATTTAAAAATGTCTTTTCTTTTTGTATTGGGTTCTCTGTAAAAGGATTGATAGTTCTTCCCCGATGTGTACTATTTAGCAGATGTCACTGAATAGTGATCACAATTTTGAACATTGATTCAGGAAGAGTAAAATTGCCCAAAGGAGCTAGGAACAATCAAAATGTCTCTATTGAGATCAGTCAATTCAATATTGGCCAAAATTTAAACTTAGAAAATTCTCACAACTCAGTTGACAAGCAGAGAGTAGGAGAAAGTGAGGATTGGAAGCGCAGCCAGTCAGGCAACATCCGAGGAGCAGAAGAGTCGACGTTCAAGCGTAAGCTCTTCATTAGGAATATTGCAGTTATCCACTTGATGAAGGAGCAGTGCTCTGAAAGCTAGTGCTTCCAAATAAACTTGTTGGACTATAACGCAGTGTTGTGTGATATTTAAGTTTGTACCCCCCAGTGCAACACCGATGTCTCTAAATCATGACCTTCATCAGGAATGTGGTGAGAGGGTGTGCTCAAGGGGGCTGAGAGATAAATGAGAGGGGGGTGGGGCTGGGGGAAGGTAGCTGGGGATACGATAGGTAGATGAAGGTGGGGAGTGATGGTAATAGGTTGGAATGGAGGGTGGAGTGGATAGGTGAGAAGGAAGATGGACAGATAGGACAGTTCAAGAGGGCGGAGCCGATTTGGAGGGTTGAATATGGGATAAGGTGGGAGGGAAAAGGGAGGTCAGAAAACTGGTGAAATTGGCATTTATCCTGTGTGTTTGGAGGGTCCCAATGCAGAAGATGATGTGTTCTTCCTCCATGTGTCAGGTGGCTAGAATTTGGCGTGTCCTTGGTGGAGTTGAAGTGTTCAGCCACAGGGCAGTGGGGTTAATTGGTGCATGTGTCCTGGAGATGTTTTTTGAAACATTCTGCAAGTTGGTGTCCTGTCTCTCCAATGTAGAGACCATTCAAGAGCAACGGACACATGTAGATGAGGTGTTTGGAGCTGCAGGAAAATCTCTGCCAGGATGTGAAATGATCCTTTGGGGAGTGTTTGGAGGAACTCGATTGTCTCTAATTTGTTGTGACTTTTTTTGAACAGTCCCAACAATCATTGCTTCTACCATGCCAATGTATTTGAACATTTGTCAACTGAAAGTCTGAAAATGTGTTACTGGAAAAGCGCAGCAGGTCAGGCAGCATCCAAGGAACAGGAGAATCGACATTTCGGGCATAAGCCCTTTTTCAGGAATGGCTGAAGAATTTCCTGAAGAAGGGCTTATGCCCAAAACGTCGATTCTCCTGTTCCTTGGATGCTGCCTGACCTGCTGCGCTTTTCCAGCAACACATTTTCAGCTCTGATCTCCAGCATCTGCAGTCCTCACTTTCTGCTCAACTATTTGGTTTTGAAATGTTCTGATTTAAATTTTTTGAAACTTTACCTACATTTCAGATTTTGAGAATATTATTTTAGGACATACCTTAACATGTACTGAAACTTCAGTCGTAACATTTTTATTGATGTGTAGGTTATGCGTGCAAATTAGTCATTTTGCTGACTAATCAATGATGTGCATAAGGAAGGATAGCATATCATGTGGTCTCATTGAAAGCTTTATTGTACCAACTCCTGTTAAACCAGTTCAGAAATTAGCCCTAATTTTTATTTTTATATCTGCTGTAATTGGATAAATTGAATCACAATGAAAACCTATTTTTATAATATATTTACAATGCAGTTGGCTTTAAAACATATCTTGGAGATAATGGTAATAATTAAGTGCAAGTTATGTTCTATAAATATATCCTGTTTCTTCCTTGTAATAAAGCATGCAAAGACATCACAAGTAAAACAGGAGTCTGAACTTGAACATGAATTGCCTGCACCACTTGATAAGGAGTTAAATAATGTAAGTATTTTACACCATTGTAAATCTAGCCATATTAAATCATCTCTAAAAGAGACTTGGTAATTAATTAGATCAGATTTAATCAGAACGCTGCACCTTCCAGTTAAGCTTCTGGATTCTTTTGTAAAAATCACTTTTATAGTCTATCCTAAATGACAATAAAGATCTTACCATTTGCTGACTAGTATTGGGTGATAAAAGAAACAGTATTTAGGATATAATCAAATCAAGCTGATTAACTATCACCTATTAAAGTGAATCTTGCTGTGAATACATGTCTAAAAGAGAAGATTTTCTGATAATGAAGATTCCTATACATCTATTTAGGGAGAGATGCTTTCTAAGTGCTGACAAATAGTGAAGAGGCTGATGCACTCTGCCTGAATTGTGTAGCATTAATTCTTAGTTCATTCATTTCACTAGAATGGAATGTCAATTACAATTGTGAGGCCAAACATGCGCATGGGAATTTTCTGTTAGAAAAATTCAGGATTATTTAGTTCTTCTTTCAAAATAAATTCAATAGTAAAGGCCAGATTTGCTTAGCATTTTGTATCAACCTGATATAAAATTCATACTTTATAGTTTATGTCAGCATGTGGGAAATTTTATGGGATCCAAATAGCTTTTGAGACTTTTTAAGTTGACTATTTAATATACCATAGATTTAATGGACACCCATCATTAAACTGTAGAAAAGAATCTCTGTGGTGTCTAAGGATGTCTGTAAATCTTGCATTTCGCTTAGTTGTGTTTTTACTACTTTTTCCATTTTTGGTGCTTATCTCTAATTGTCTCTTGCACAGGAATATCAGTGCTCCTCCAATCAGATGATTGATCTGTGCAAATTGCAATCAGTACCATTGTCCCATGTAGGTTTTGTGGTGCAGGGGTAGTGTTCGTACCTCTGGGCCAGATGGTCTGAGTTCAAGTCCTACTTGCCTTGGAACTGTATCATAAAGTGTCCCAGTTGATATTTACAAAATAATTCGATTAGTCTGATCAAATCTGATTAATTCCATTAAAAATAGCAGAGCCATTGGTGTTAATCAGTACTGTATACTTTACTTGTTTATTATGCACAACTCTGCACAACTTTCATTCTGCTTTGTTTATCTTCAATATCTCTCAATTGCCCAGCTAGATTTTGTGCTATGATTTAACTCAGTTCTTGCATTTACAGTTTAGATTGCTGGGACTATACAAGAGTTGGTAAAGTATAATTACTAGGAAAAATTGATCTTTTGGAAAAGTTTTTCTTGGTTGGCTATCACAAGATTTAAGAGGAGTTTTTAAAAATTACATACGAGTTTTAGAAAATGAACAAGAAAAAAAGATTTCTTCCAGAAATTAGGAAAATATGTTTATGCGAAGGGCTATTGTACCATCAAACAAAAAACAAATGCAGCATAGTGTAGTTGTCTTCTAAGTATAAATATGTAAGGTTCTACAAATCAGTGATCTCTTTTCCACTGCCTTTTTCTTTGTTTCTCTTGATAAAACCTTTTATCATCCCTTCAACTTGAACTAGCAAGCCATATTGATACTCTGTTATTCAAAGGGACTGCTCAAACTGACATGTAGGGTGTTGATACACAAAGGTGGTAGGACAAGCCTAACACGTACTCATTTTAGTAAGAGATTCTTGGCTCTATAGTGCACAAAAGAGGGAAGTTCTGCTAAAACTTTATAAAGGGTTAGACCCTGCTGGAATATTTTGGCCAAAGTAGGGCTGTAGTCTTCTTGAAGAATATCAAGATCTTGGAAAGGGTGTGGAGGAGACTTACAAGAATTGCACCAGGAATGAAGGGCTTCAATTACATGGAGATACTAGAGAAGTTGGGGTTTTTCTGCTAAAGTTTAAAGAGTAATTTATAAAAACTGTTCAAAATCATGAAGCATTTTGATCAGGTAAGTTAGAAGAAGCATTTCCAATAACCAAAGGGTTGGTAACCAAAGACATGAGGAAAATGTATTTTCAAGCAGGCACTTATGATCTGGAGTATACTGTCCAAAAGGATTGGAAACAAATTGAATAATAACTTTTAAAAGGAAAACAGATTAATACTTGGAAGCCAATGAAAGAGAACATAGTTTGGGACTAATGAATGAAACTTTCAAAAAACAACAACAGGCAAAATGGGTTGTGTGATCATCTTCAGTGTTTTAAGCAAGTAAGAAACTGGTTAAAGGCTCATATAGTTGAAAGTGCATTAATAGCAAAGCACTGTTAATATCAGAATCTATTTCAATAAACCAGAAATCACAGGATAAGAGCTGCACTTTTCTTTAGCAAGGTTCAATAGTCTGAAGTCATCCTCAAGGCAATCACTTAATAATCCGTGTACAGACTTCAAACTGCAGGCCCTAAATAACCTGGAAGCTTCGCAACCAAGCTTCTGCCAGTAAATTCTAAGTAACCATATTAAAGTTAGACTATAATTTTATTTTCAAAAAAGAAATGTTTTATTTTTCATTGAAGAGGACCTATATGTGCAGTGACCTATAGTTCTTCATTTAGAAAAAAGAATTCTTCTTAATATAAATGGCTCATTATCTTATAAATTAGCAGTTTAAATAAAACATAAATATGAGTCAGCGGTCACTTCTCAAGTTTACATCACCATTTGTTAAGCTTATATTGAACTTCAACTTCCCTGCTCGATTTCTATCCTTTGATTTAGGAACAGAATTAAGCCTTTTGGCCTACTGAATTTACTCTGCCACTCAATCACGACTGATATGTTTCTCAATCCTTTTTCCCAAAAATTAACCAATTTCAGTCTTGATTATACTCACAAACTGAACATTCACAGTCGAGAATTCCAAAGATTCGTAACCCTCTGAGTGGAAAGATCTTTCCTCATTCCAGTCTTAGGGTGAGAAAATTAGGACAATGAGCCGTGGTCATAGAGAAACCAAGAGAACCAACATCTCAACATCTGTCACTCATTCTATGGAAGAGTAAGAAAGAGTTGTTGAAATTATACAAGGCTTTGCCAAGGCCACATCTGGACTTCTATATACAGATACAGCTTTCATCTCCTTATCCAACTTGCATTAGAGGGGTGCAACAAAGGTGAACTAGATTGATTGATTCCTGGGCTAAGGGCCTCCTCTTCACATAAGGGATTGAGTAGAATAGGTCTGAATTCACTGGAGTTATGATGATGATCACACTGAAACTGAAGACTTGACAAGGTGAACAATTCAGGCATCAAGTATGTATTTGTGAATAAAGAAATTTTGTGATAATTATGTTAATATGTTTGATTTGTTTTGTAGAATTTGAATTTACTTCATGAATCTGGAAATAATGAGGCTCTTCCAAACAGACTTCTTGTAACTGTGTTCAAGTCACTTGTTGTTAGCCAACCTGGAAGAGGGAGAATACTTGCCTCAAATGAAGAGAATAGCCAGTTGAAGAACTTTAAAAAATTTAAAAAGGTTAGCCACATATTATGCTTTATTTCAATTATTGTTAATTTTGGATTTCTTTGGAAATTGAAACACCATAAACTATCACTGTACTTGAGAGTCTAGTATAAAGTTGGAATTACTAAGTGTTGAGTCATTGGACATAAGTGAGCTGCAGCCATGCAGGAAGAAAGGATGAATTATTTGCCATCTCACTAGAAGCCAAAGCTGCAGGTGAGTGCTGTTTCAGAGGACTTGAATGATGACTTCAGTAGAGTAGCAAATACTGATGGATATGCACGCTGAGATGCCGGCCAAAATGACTGGCTTGCTAGAAAATCTGCTGTCATGGTCAAGGACTATAGAGAAGTCTAGCTCCATTTTGGAAGAGTATATTGTATGGAGTTTCCCTTGTTACTCTACAAACCCACAGACACTGTCACTACAGCCCCCATACATATTGTAGCATCTCCTAATCACCTAATCATGTGCCCTCATTGTGAGGATGTAGGAATCCTCTACTCAGAAAGCAGCTGAATCCTCTACCCATGCACTCTGACAGCAGCTCGAAAAACACTGCAGCATACTCCATGTACTTTGCAACAAAAATAAGAGGTTTTCAAAATAAATCTATTGGCAAGTTGGGTAACTGTCTCTTTAAATAAAACTGGAGCAAACTTCATCTTGCAGTTTGACATAAATTTACATAGAATGAAGCATGAATTTGTACAGTGGACCTGCCTGTTTGGAACTAGGGAGTCCAGATTTGTATCAGCTTGCAGGACTGTGCCAAACCAATTGCACTTGGTGAGCACTCTTTTCAAGAAGATGCACCAGCTGAGCCATGCCAGAAATGGCTGGTCGCACAATATGTCCCAGGAAGAAAACGTTCTGCATGTAAGGTTATGTTTTTGAGCTGAAAAGTGCACCAATAAGTCAGAACTAGTAAATTGTGATGCAATGCCTCTCTCCAGCTGGATTCAAGAATTATTTGTTTATTTAAGGAAACACTTTATACTTGAAGGCAGCATGTTGCTTGAGGTCTACTTAAATGGGAACTGTACAGAAGAATGAGCTTTTATTCTGTTTGTTCGTAGGATGTGCGGGTCACTGGCTAGGCTGGTACTTCTTGCTCATACTTAATAGTCTTTTAGAAATTGGTGGTGAACTGTCTTTTTGAGCCACTGCAGTCCATTTGGTGTAGGAATATCCACACAGCTGTTAGGAAGGGAGTTCCAGGATTCTGATCTAGCAACAATGAAGGAACTGCATTACATTTCTAAGTGATGATGATTTGTGACTTGGAGAGAAAGTGATGCTATTGCTATGTAACTGTTTGGGATTATGCTTTCAGTAGGTACCTTATAATTGACTGTATAAAACCTTTCATTAAATGCAGGTTTGAATAGTATTTGTTGAATAGTTCAAAGCATGGTCTCAACTGACAGTTTGCTAAAACTCTTTTCTGCTGTGATAGGTTTTATTTCCTGGAGCAGAAAAGCTTCCTAAAATTATTGGGGGCACGGATCTGAAGGCTTACCAAACCAAAAAGAACTCTGAAATCGAAGAATGGTTAAGACAAGAAGCGGAGGTATGCCTTTGATTTTTGATCAGCTTTGCTCCTGTGCTCACTGGCCTGTAATTCATTCCGTTAATTCCCATGAATGAATGAAATTGACCATGAAAACAGAAAGCCCTGGCCAAATAGATTTTGTTAAACTGTTAGACAGCATATTTTTCTATCTGAATATGTTTTTAATTGCATTCAGACTCTAGTGTAATACATAATTTCTTTACAGGAGCAAAGCCATCAACTTAAAGAAGAGAATCTTGCTGATGACTTATTCAGGTAAGGAACAACTAATTTTTAAAGGACAGTGTGCAATGTGAAAAGAATGAAAATGACACTTGATAGAGTTTTTTTTAATACATTCACGGGATGTGGGCGATCCTGACTAGGCCAGCATTTATTGCCCATTCCTCATTGCACAGAGAGAAGTTCAGAGTCATCCACCTTGCAGTAGGTCTGGAGTCACATGCAGGGCAGACCAAGTAAGTTTCCTTCCCTAAAGGACATTAGTGAACCGATCAATCCCGACAATCGGCAATAGATTCAAGGTTATCATTAAACGTTAAATTCCAGATTTTGATTGAATTCAAATTCCACCATCTACAGTGGTCAGATTCCGACCCATGTCCCCAGGACATAACCTTGGTCGCTGGATTAGTAGTCCAGCGATAATACCTCTAGGCTATCACCTCTGACACACAGTTAACTCAACGTTACTACATTGCACAGTTCTTCCTTGAGCTGTTCCCTGCTTTGATGGTCTTTAAATACAAGGTTGAAAAATGAATTATTTTTATAAAGAACTGCCATTGTCACCAAGCCAAAGTTTCAAGCGAATTTGTGTCTTACAATCGATCTGAAAATGCTGCTTATATTTTGACAGTGCTGACAAATTCCATACAACAACTGAGACAGTGTACAATATGTAGAAAGCAGGAAACTATAGACCAGCTACTTTAACATGTATCAATTGGTAGTAGTAATGTGACATTCGGAAAGTCAAAATAAAATCTATCAGAGACAGAATGGTTTATGTATGGTAAATCGCTAGAGTTCTTCAAAAGCGTAGCAAGCAATGTAGATAATGGAGGTCCAGTGGATGTATAATGCATTTAATTTAATAAGGTTATTATACAAGATAAGGTCACAAAAAGTTAACTGTATTTTATTAGCTTGAATAGAGAATTGGTTCACCAATAGAAACCAAAGAATTGAAATAATCGTGTCGTCTTCTCGTTGACAAGGTGTAACTAGAGGGGTATCTCAAGGTTCGATTCTCAGTCCTTACGTATTTACAATCTTTATTTGGATGTACAGGGATAGAAGATGCTATAGCCAGATTTGCAGATGACACTAAAATAGATGGGAAAGTTAAGTTGCAATGAAGAAATAAGAAATTTACAAATGGATGTAGGTAGTTTAGGTGAATGGGCCAAAATTGGGCTAATGGAGTTTAACGTGGATGAGTATTGCACAATTGCATTTTGGTTGGCAGAATTAAAAACAAGTTATTATCTAAATAGAAAGAAACTTCAAAATGTTCGGTGCAGAGGAATCTGAGTGTCCTCATGCATGTATTACAGAAAGCAAGTATATAGATACAGCAGGTAATAAGAAGCACAAATTAAAATTTGGCATTTATTGCAAAAAGAATGAGATATAAAAGCAGGAAAGTATTCTTGAAATTGTGCAAGACATTGATGAGACTGTATATTGAGTACTGCATGCAGTTTGGTCACCTTACTTGAGGAACAATGTTATCATATCTTCTTTCCAGAGATGAAAGG
This sequence comes from Chiloscyllium plagiosum, assembly GCF_037043375.1. Taxonomy (NCBI): domain Eukaryota; kingdom Metazoa; phylum Chordata; class Chondrichthyes; order Orectolobiformes; family Hemiscylliidae; genus Chiloscyllium; species Chiloscyllium plagiosum. Next base: position 100,380,471 of record NW_028270142.1, on the reverse strand, counting down.
CTTGGCTTGTCTTATGAGAAAAGATTGAGCAGTTTGGTCTATGTTTACTAGAGTTTTAAAGGATGAGTTTAGATCTTTCATTAAGAATGGGCAAAGCAGTAAAAGAGGGGGAAGTGTGGCCTTGTTAGTCAAGGACAGTATAACGGTGGCTGAAAGAACTTTTGACGAGAACTCGTCTACTGAGGTAGTATGGGCTGAGGTTAGAAAAGGAGAAGAGAGGTCACACTGCTGGGAGTTTTTTATAGGCCTCCTCAAAGTTTCAGGGATGTGGAGGATAGGATCGGCAAAATGATTCTGGGTAGGAGTGAAAGGAACAGGGTGGTCATTATGGGGGACTCTAAGTTCCCCAACATTAACTGGAAATGCTATAACTCTAGTACGTCAGATGGATCAGTTTTTGTCCAACTTGTTCAGGGGGGTTTCCTGACACAGTATGTCGAAGGGCTGACAAGAGGCGAGACCACACTGGATCTAGTGCTTGGTAATGAACCAGGCCAGGTGCTTGATTTAGTGGTAGGTGAGCACTTTGGAGAGAGTGACCATAATTCAGTTATGCTTAGTTTAGCGATGGAAAAGGATAGATACGTGACACAGGGCAAGAGATATCGACGGGGCAAGGGCAATTATAATGTGATTAGGCAAGATTCAGATGCATAGAATGGGGTAGCAAAATGCAGGGGATGGGGACACTCGAAATGTGGAGCTGGTTTAAGGTACAGATATTACGTGTCCTTGATAGGTATGTTCCTGTCAGGTATGGAGGAAGTGATAAGGTAAGGGAACTGTGATTTATTACAGAAATTGCAACTCTTGTTAAGCGGACGAAGGCATATGGCGTACTGGCTTTTATTGGTAGAGGAATTGAGTTCCGGAGTCCTGAGGTCATGATGCAGTTGTATAAGACTCTGGTGCGGCCGCATCTGGAATATTGTGTGCAGTTTTGGTCGCCATACTATAGGAAGGATGTGGAGGCACTGGAACGGGTGCAGAGGAGGTTTACCAGGATGTTGCCTGGTATGGAAGGAAGATCGTATGAGGAAAGACTGAGACACTTGGGGCTGTTTTCATTAGAGAAAAGAAGGTTTAGGGGTGACTTGATTGAGGTGTACAAGATGATTAGGGGGTTAGATAGGGTTGACAGTGTGAACCTTTTCCCGCGTATGGAGTCGGGTATTACAAGGGGGCATAGCTTTAAATTAAGGGGGGGTAGATATAGGACTGAAGTTAGGGGTAGGTTCTTCACTCAGCGAGTCGTAAGTTCATGGAATGCCCTGCCAGTAGCAGTGGTGGACTCTCCCTCTTTATGGGCATTTAAGCGGGCATTGGATAGGTATATGGAGGATAGTGGGTTAGTATAGGTTAGGTGGGCTTGGATCGGCGCAACATCGAGGGCCAAAGGGCCTGTACTGCGCTGTATTCTTCTATGTCTATGACTCACTTTGGGAAGAATAACAGGAAGGCAGAATACTGGGTCAATGGAAAGATTCTTGATAGTGTGGATGTGTAGAGGGATCTTGGAGTCCATGTACATAGATCCCTGAAAGTTGCCACCAGGTTGATAGTGCTGTTAAGAAGACATATGGTGTGTTAGGTTTTATTGGTAGAGGGATTGAGTTCTGGGGCCGTAATGCCATGCTGCAACTATACAAAACGCTAGTACGGCCACACTTGGAATATTATGCACAGTTCTGGTCACCCCATTACAGGAAGGATGTGAAAGCATTGGAAAAGGAGCAGAGGAGATTTACCAGGATGTTGCATGGTCTGGAGGGAAGGTCTTGTGAAGAAAGGCTAGGAGACTTGGGTCTGTTCTCAATGGAAAGAAGAAGGCTATGAAGGGATTTGATAGAGACATATAAGATGATTAGAGGATTAGATAGGGTAGACAGTGAAAGTCTTTTTCCTAGGATGATGACATCAGTTTACGAGGGGGCATTGCTACAAATTGAGGGGTGATAGATTTAAGACAGATGTCAGAGGCAGGTTCTTTACTCAGAGAGTGGTAAGGGCGTGGAATGCCCTGCCTGCCAATGTACTTAACTCAGCTTCATTAGGGAGATTAAAACAATCGTTGGATAAGCACATGGATGATGATGGGATAGTATAGGGGGATGGGTTTAGATTAGTTCACAGGTCACTGCAACATCAAGGGCCGAAGGGCCTGTTCTGTGCTGTATTGTTCTATGCTCTATGAGAAGAGATCTAATTGATTGGAGAAGGTGCTAAAGAGGATTGACAAATTAAATGTAAAGTGGATGATTCACTTTATGGGGTAGTCTAGATAAGAAGTCAGTTTTAGGCTACAGAGTGGCAGATTTAAAACAGATGAAGAATTACTTATCTCAAAGGATCGCTTATCTGTAAAATTAACTATCATAGAGTGGGGTAGATGATGGGACACTAACTACATTTGAGGAGACGGACAGATTTTTAATTAACAATGGGTTAAAGGTTATGGGGAGCTGGCAGGAAAATGGAGTTGAAGCCAAGTTGAGATCAGTCATGATCGTATTAAATGTCGGAACAGGCTCGAGGGTCTGAATTGCAGACTGCCTGGTTGATTTGATTTGATTATTGTCACATGTACTGAGATACAGTGAAAAGTATTGTTTTATGTACTATCCAGGAAAATCATACCATACATTAGTACATCAGGTAGTAGAACTGAATGCAGAATATAGTGTTACAGCTACAGAGAAGGTGCAGAGAAAAATCAACTTTAACATATGAGAGGTCCATTTAAAAGTCTGAAAACCAAGGAATAAGCTGTTCTTGAATCTGTTGGTACATGTTTTCAAACTTTTGTATCATCTACCTGACAGAAGACAGTAGAAGAGAGTACAACCGGGATGAGAGGGGTCTTTGATTATATTGGCTGCTTTCCCAAGGCAGTGGGAAATATAGACATAAGTCATTTGAAGGAAGGTTGGTGTGCATGGTGGACTCGGCTGCGTTCACAACCCTCCATAATTTCTTGTAGTCTGGGCGGAGCAGTTGCTGTACCAAATAGGATCTTTTCTATCGTGCATCTATAAAAATTGGTAAGACTCATTCTGGACATGCCAAATGTCCTTAGCGTTCTAAGGAAGTAGAGGAATTGGTATGTTTTCTTGACCACAGTGCCACCATCAATGGACCAGGCCAGATTGTTGCTGATCTTTACTCCTGGGAACGTGAACTATCTCCACCTCAGCACCATTGATACAGACAGGGACATATCCTCTATTCATCTTCCTGAAGTTTATGAGCAGCTCCTTCATTTAGCTGACATTGATGGAGAGATTGTTGTCTTTAAACCATACCACTTAGCTCTCTCTGTCTTTCCTATACTCTGTCTCATAACTGTTTAAGATCCCACCCACTATGATGATTGTCATCAGCAAACTTGGAAATGGAGTAAGAGCAGAATTTGGCCACACAGTTGTGAGTGTATAAGATGAATAGTAAGGGGCTGGGTAGGCACCCTTGCGGGGCACTGGTCTTGAGGATTGTCATGAAGGAAGTGTTGTTGCCTATCCTTACTGATTGTGGTGTGTGGATCAGGAAGTCAAGGGTCCTGATGCTGAGGCAGGAGCAGAGTTTATCTGGTCTTGGTGTTTGGAGATGTGTTTGGTTGGAATTACGTATTGAAGGTAGAGCTATCGTCAATAAGTAGGAGACTGATGTACTTATCCCTAATATCCAAATGTTCCAAGGATGAGTGTAGGGCCAGGGAGATGGCATCAGCCTTGGACCTGTTGTGGAAGTTAGGTGAATTGTAGAGGATCAAAGCAATCTTGGAGGCTGGAGTTGATGTGTGCCATTACTAATCTCTCGATGCACCGCATAATCTGATTTTTGAGAAGTTTTGTAGCTCAGGTTGAGGTTCAGGTTGTAAGTTTGCTCAGTGAGCTGGCAGGTTTGTTTTCAGATGTTTCATCACTATGCTAGGTAACATCAGTGGGCCTCCACTGAAGCATTGGTGTTCTGTCCAGCTTTCTATTTCTGTTTCTTGGTCTCTTCAGGTGGGTAATATCATTTCTTTTTCTCAGAGGTTGGTAACTGGGTTCCAAATTGATGCGTGTATTGATGGAGTTCTGGTTTGAATATCAGTCCTCTAGGAATTCCCGTGCATGTCTCTGTTTAGCCTGTCCTGGGATGAATGCGTTGTCCCAGTCGAAGTGATGTCCTCCTTCATCTGTATACAAAGATACTAGTGATAGTAGGTCTTGTCTTTTGGTGGCCAGTTGGTATTCATGTATCCTATTGGCTAGCTTTCTGCTCGTTTGTCCGATGTAGTGTGTGTTACAGTCCTTGCGTGGTATTTTCTAAATGACATTTGTTTTGTCATTTTGAGAAGAATGGGTACCCCATAAGCACTCTCCACTGATTCTTAAAAAAAAAACCCAAACAAGTAGACACAACACGCCCAGAAACTCTAGCCACATCACCATATATCAAAGGCATCTCGAAGATGACTACCAGACTACTCCGACCCTTTGGCATTATGGTAGCCCACAAAACTACCAATGCACTGAAACAACTACTGATCAACTTAAAGGATCCTATACCAACAACCAGCAAAGTGAATGTCATTTACAAAATGCTATGCAAGGACTGTAACAAACACTACATTGGACAGACAAGCAGAAAACTAGCCACCAGGATAAACAAACACCAACTGGCCACCAAAAGACATGACCCACTATCACTAGCATCCTTACATGCAGACGAAGAAGGATACCAAACATGTCCATCCTAGGACAGGCTAAACAGAGACACACATGGGAATTTCTAGAGGCCTGCCATTCAATAAACATATCGATTTGGACCCCATTTACCAACCTCTGAGAAAAAAAATGCATAAGAGACCACCCACCTTAAGAGAACAAGACACACAAAGAAAAAGCAGGACAGAATGCCGGCGCTTCACCTGAGGCTTGCTGATGATGTTAACATGATGATGAAACATCTGAAAACAAACCTGCCAGCTCAGCAAGTAGACTTACAACCCGCACCTCATAATATCGATGTCAGAGCCACTAGGCAGTAGTCATTAAAGCACTGGAATGATAGTGGTCTTCTTGAAGCAGATGGGAACTTCGGATCAGAGTAAGAAGAGGTTAACAATATCAGCGAATACTTCTAACAGCTGGTTCGTGCAGGATATGGGTGCTTGGCTGGATACTCCATCCAGGTCGTTTGCTTTCCACGGGTTCACTCTCAAGAAGGCCAATCTGATGTGTGCAGCAGTGACTGTGGGTACAGGAGTTGGGTAGGTGACATAATTTCACTAACCTTCTATTGACTATGAGCATAGAATGTATTGAGCTCACTGGGGAGGAATGCATTGTTGTCAGTGATTTGTTGACGTCACTTTGTTGCGCATTATATCATGTAAGCATTGCCACAATCAGTGGATGTTCGTATGGTTAGTCTGGGACACTAGCTTAATCTGGGATCACCTCTTGTCAGCCCTGATGGCTTTGCAAAGGTTATACCTAGATTTCCTGTATACGTCAGGGTCACCCGACCTGAACACCTCAGACCTGACTTCAGTAGGGCTTCATCTATGATTTCATTTGGGTACACTCGGATTAACTTCTTAGGCACGCAGTCCGTTATGCACTTGTTGATGAATTCTGTGATGGTAGTGGCATTCTCATTTAGGCTGGCTGCTGAGTTCTTGAATATGGACCACTCCACCAATTCTAAACAGTCATGTAGCAGCTCATCTACTATTTAATGGCAGCACTGTACGACTTTCTGTACTGGATGCACACACTTTAGTTCCTTTGTCGTCTTTAGTTTCAGCCAGGAGAAGGAGCCTGATAGCCTGACTTCCCAAAATGCAGGCCAGGGGTAGAGTGATAGACGTTTTTGATTGTGTAGCAATGGTCAAGGGTGCTTTAGCCTCTGGTAGGACAGGATACGTGTTGGAAGTGTTTTGATAGTTCTAATGTTCATTTGAAAATAATGGCATTCTTTTAAAACTGGTAATTCACTCTATTTTCCACTATTAATGGTTTAAGAAAATTCCATTGTGCAGATTTGCATCAGTACTCGAAACTCATCAATTATTCTCTGGGTGATATCATATCTTTGTACCAAGTTTTCATCCATTTCATCTATTAGCTTTTGAGATGTTGTTTACAAATTAACAGTTATGAAATAATTACCCTATCCACTTTCAGTGGCAGAGATGACATAATTTCAAAACCCGTACAATGTGGTTACTATGCAGGTCAAGAGAAGATTAAAATTATTATGAGAACAGAAAAATGAGTTTCGAGAATAACTTCCATATTGGGATAATTAACCTGGTTTTGGTGCCCTGTGATTTCCAATGCAGTATATCTTGTTTTTTTGATTAGTTCTTTGACCTTGTAAAATTAGCTTTTAGACTCTTTGATATGAGTTTTGCAAACTTGTGATTTTCTTTTTCTTTATTTAACAACAATTTTATGAAAATCATTTTAGAATTGACTTCAGAATCTTATAACTTTTTCCACATTGCCCTGCATGATAACCACATTGTTTTTATTACACATTTCACAATTCTAGGGCCATTGAATCAAACTTAAGCAGTCCAGTCATGCCACATCCAGTCATAAATGCTGTTAATTAAGTTAAACAAACCACTGGAAGGGGAGACTGCACAAAGATACCCATCCTTAGTATGGGGGATCCCAACATGCCAATGCAAAAGATAAGGCTGAAGTTTCTTCAACAATTTCTAGTGAAAAATGCCAAATCAATAATCCATTTCTGATGGTGGTAACCTCTTGAGAAGGCACAGTCTTCAGTCAATTCAATTCACTGTACAAGAAGTAGCTGAAAGTGCAGGATAAAATAAAGGCTGTGACTGTTGGCAACATTCTGGCAATAGTACTGAAGTCTTGTGCACCTGAAGTTGCTAGCCAATCTGTTTTAGTACAGTTACAACACAGGTATTTATCTGATAATGTGGAAAATTATCCAGTTATAAAAGCAGGACAAATCCAATTCGGCCACTTTGTCCTCCATCAGTCTACTCTATTATCAATGAAGTGATAGATCATGTAATCCACAATATTATCATAAGCAGTAGCTTAGCACTCAGTTTGGGTTCCACCAAGGCTCCTTGCTCCTGAACTCATTACAGCTTTGGTTCAAGCATGAACAAAAGAGCTGAACTCCAGAAGTGTAGTGAGAGTGACTGCTTTTGACATCAAGACTACATTTGAACATTTGTGGCGTCAGAGTGAACACTGTCAGCTAGTTAGCATCATATGTGACACAAAGGAAGATGCCTGTGGTTGTTGGAGTAATTCATCTCCAATCCAGGACATCTCTGCAGGAGTTCCTCTGGGTAATGTTCTCAACTCAGCTACCTTCAGCTTCATCAGTGAATTTTGCTCTGTCAGATGGTCAGAAGTAGGGATATTCACTGAGCAGTGTTCGCCATCATTCATGATTCCTCATATACTGAGTGGACAGGCAGAAGGCTGGAAGAACACAACAAGCCAGGCAGCATTACAATCTGTACAAGTCGGCATTTCAGATGTAACCCTTTTTCAGGACTGGAAACATCCTTAAGAAGGGTTACACCCAAAACGTCAACTTCTACAGATCCTGATGCTGTCTGGCTTCCAGCCTCCTGCCTCTTTACTTCAGATTCCAGCATCTGCAGTTTTTGTTTTGTTTTCTCATATGCTAAAGCAGTTCATGTTTAAATGCAGCAAGATCTGGGCAATGTCCAGGATTGAGCTGACAAGTGGCAACTTATGTGCCAAACAAATGTCTGGGAATGGCCATCTGCACAGGAGTGATGTTCTAGTGGTCTTTTTATTAATCCACAGACCTGGGTAATGTTCTGGGGTCCCAGATTCAAATCCCACCATGGTAAATGGTGGAATTTAAATTCAGTTTTTAAAAAATCTGGCATTAGGAGCCTATTGGTGACCGTGAATTCACTGTCAATTGTTGAAAAACCCATCTGGTTCACTAATGTCCCTTAAGGAAGAAAACTACCATCCTTACCTGGTCTGCACTATATGTTACTTGAGACCCACAGCAATGTGGTTGACTCTGCCCTCTGGGCAATTAGGGATAGGCATAAATGCTGGCTCAGTCAGAGACACCCTCATCCTGTGAATAATTTAAAACAAAATTAAAATCCAGCAAAGCAGAATGTGACTATTACCCTTGACATTCAGTGGCATTGCCATCACTGATTCCTCAGCTGTCAACATCCTGGGAGCTGCCATTGACTAGAACCTGAGTTGGACCAGCCTTGTAAATACTACAAGAGTGCTAAAAGTTAGGAATCTTGCAGAAAATAACTCAGATCCTGACTATCCAAAGCCTATCTGTCTACTTGGCACAAGTTAGGACTGTGATGACATACTCTCCACCTGCCTGGTTGAGGACATCTCCAACAACATGTGAGACGCTTGCCTTCAAAGATTGGTATTAAATTCCGAAACATTCACTGCTTCCACCACTGCAGTCAGTATCAGCAGAGTATATCATCCACTAGGTATGTTGTGGAAATTCACCAAGGCTCCTTAAGCCGCACCTTCCAAATCCATGACCACTACCATCTAGAAGGATAAGGGCAGCAGATACATTGAAACATCACTACCTGCAAATTCCCCTCCAAGTCACTCACCATCCTAACTTGAAAATATCTTGTTGTTCCTTCGCTGTAATTTGGTCAACATCCAGCAACTCGCTCAACTAATGGTATTGTAGGTGTACCTAGACTAAATGGACTACAATAGTTCAAGAAGGCAGCTTACTACCATTGTCTCAAACTCGGGATGAGCAATAAATGCTAGTCCAGCCAATGATTTGGAGATGCTGGTGTTGGACTGGGGTGTGCAAAGTTAAAAATCACACAACACCAGGTTATAGTCCAACAGGTTTAATTGGAAGCACACTAGCCTTCGGAGCGTCGCTCTTCATCAGGTGACTATAACCTGGTGTTGTGTGATTTTTAACTTGGTCCAGCCAATGACACACAGATCCAACAAGTGAATAAGATTCCACAAGCTATCTCAGACACATACGACGTTCTAATTCTAATTATATCAGTTTACTTCATTCAAATCATTATCTTTTTTCCACTTCCAATTGATCAGGTTAATACCTTTCTGTTAATTGCAAAATACAATATTTTCCCATTACAGATGTTAAGATAACTAGCCTATAGTTATGTTTTGTCATTCCAATACAAGTCTATTACACTGGCATTTTTTAATCACCTGGGACTTTTCCAGAGTGCTAGGATCCTGAGACAATTACTACCTTTAGTTCACCATTAAATTTTGCCACATTGTATGTTTTCTTCTTTCCAATTTGTTACTGTCCTTAACTTGGTTAACCATGTTAAAAATCACACAATACCAGGTTATAGTCCAACAGGTTTATTTGGAAGCACTATCTTTCATAGCGCTGCTCCGAACCACCTGATAAAGGAGCAGTGCTCTGAAAGCTAGTGCTTCCAAATAAACCTGTTGGACTATAACGTGGTGTTGTGTGATTTTGTCCACCCCAGTCTAACACCAGCTCCTCCACATCTTGGTTGCCATGGTCGGTTTAATCCCCTTTCTAGAATTGTTTTTCCTCACTTTTTCCTGTGAATCAAACTATTTTCATAAACACCTGCCAATCCACATGAATCATCTTTTCTGCTAAACTCCTTTCCCAATCCACTTCAGCCAACTCTGCCCTCATTCTTTTAAAATTACCCTTATTTATTCTTAGCACATTTGCTTCTGACCCAATTTTAAAATTTTCAAACTGAAGGCTAAATTCTACCATATTATGGCCGCTATTTCCTCAATCTGTTACTCAGAACATTTACCAAAATTGCCTCATTACATATAACTTACATCCAAAAAATCCTGAACCCTGGCTGGATCAATAACAACATTATTTTTGGAAACTGGCCTGAATACACATTATATATTCTTCTTCATGCCTACCTCTGCCAAACTGATTATCCCAATCTAGATGAAGATCAAAGTCATCATATCCAATTGGGAAAGTGCTAGCCTAGTGATATTATCGCTGGACTGTTAATCCACAGACCCAAATAATATCCTGGGGACTAAAATTCGAATGCCACCCAAAGGTGGAATTTGAATTCATTTAAAAAATAGACAATAGGTGCAGGAGTAGGCCATTCTGCCCTTCGAGCCTGCACCACCATTCAATATGATCATGGCTGATCATCCTTAATCAGTATCCTATTCCTGTCTTATCTCCATAACCCTTGATTCCGCTATCCTTGAGAGCTCTATCCAACTCTTTCTAAAATGAATCCAGAGACTGGGCTTCCAGAGCATTCCATACAGCCACTACTCTCTGGGTGAAAAAGTTTCTCCTCATCTCTGTCCTAAATGGTCTACCCTGTGTTTTTAAGCTGTGTCCTCTGGTTCGGCACTCACCCATCAGCGGAAACATGTTTCCTGCCTCCAGAGTGTCCAATCTTTTAATAATCTTATATGTCTCAATCAGATCCCCTCTCGGTCTTCTAAATTCAAGGGTATACAAGCCCAGTCGCTCCAGTCTTTCAGCGTAAGGTAGTCCCGCCATTCCAGGAATTGACTTCATGAACCTACACTGCACTCCCTCAATAGCCAGAATATCTTTCCTAAAATTTGGAGACCAGAACTGCACACAATACTCCAGGTGTGGTCTCACCAGGGCCCTGGACAGCTGCTGAAGAAAATCTGGAATTGAAAGTCTAATGATGACCATGAATCCATTGCCAATTATCGAAAAATCCCATCTGGTTCACTAGTGCCCTTAAGGGAAGAAAACTGCTGTCCTTACCTGGTTTGACCCAAGTGTGATTCCAGACCCACAGCAATGTGGTTGACTCTTAACTGCCCTCTGGGCAACTGGGGATTGGCAATAAATGCTGCCTAGCCAGTGATGCCCTCATCCTGTGAATGAATGCATTTTTTAAAATTATCTGCTGACTTGTTCTGTCCTTCCTGCAGTACAGCTACTTTTTGGAAAGCTATAAACTATATGCGCTGGTGTCATTTTCCGCTTGTTATTTCTTAGCTCCGCCCATTTGAATTCTGCATCTTCTGAATAACAGAATTTCTTGCTATTGCACTTAGAATATTCTATCGCCTACTAACAAATGTTCTCATTTCCTATCTGCATGTAGAAACGTTACATGTATCTGAATATTTAGTTCTTACCTTTGATCTCCTTATAACCACATCTCTAAATCCAGTTAGATCATACCCATTAATCTTTATTTGTAGCGTTAACTCATTTATTTTGTTCTAAATACTAAATCTGTTTATGTAAAAAGCCACTAACTTTGCGTTTTTGCCATTTTCTGGTTTTGACCTTATTTGCTGCTTTTTTTTAATGCTATGCATCTATCAGTATTTATTCCGTTCTGGAATAAGTAACATTTAAGATGTCTGTTCAGCGGTCTGATAACAGCAGGGAAGAAGCTGTTTTTGAATCTGTTTGTACGTATTTAAACTTGTATGAACGTATTCAAACCTGACAGAAGAGGGTGGATGACAGTATAACTGGGGAGGGAATGGTCTTTGATTATCTTAGTTGCTTTCCCAAGGCAGCAGGAGTATAGATGGAAGAATGCCTTACTGAGGAATTAACCTAAATATAAATAGGGCCTATCTCGAGTCAGTTGGCTACACTTTTAAGATCCTGAAAAGGTGTTTGGAGTAAATTCGATCACAGCATTTTAGGGGAGATGGACTTCGAATGGATTCAATACATATAATCTATTTGTGGGTGTGCCTCCAGACTACTAAGGTTCAAGTTTGCTTGTCTTTATATGTCTGACTTTGTAACCTTTAAATCATGAATAGCTCTGCTGCAAATTGGAATAGCTGTATTGTTCATCTGTTCCAGGAATAATGCTCCAGGATATTACTAGTTTAATGGTCACTAAATCTAGCATAATGCAACTCTTATTTCATGAACTTTCCCTGGAGTATTTAAGCATTTGGATTTTTCAGTTTTATGTTGTAATGATTTTTGAAAATGGACATTATACTTATGATAATAGAACTCCAGGACACTGACAAATATAGGAATACATTGTTCTGTGTAATCTCATGCTGCTAAGAAATATTGACAACAGATTTTACAAATGTGCTAATCTTTGAACGTTGTAAGGCAATGAGCATTTGTTGCTTAGAAACAATGTTTGCATGTAAATAAATCTCCAGTTAAATAATGTATTTCAGTTCAGAAATGGGGATGTTTTCCTGTCTAAGCAAAAAATGGTGGTTGAGTAGGGTAAAATTATGAAGTTAAAAGCTTGGTCGTCAAATCCTTGAACTCAAAACATTCATGGATGAATGCAAATCATTATAAAATAACAAGAAAAACAACAGATTGTGTTTTCAAGACTGCTAACCACCTTTTGTCTTGAACTGAGATGTGTGTGCTTTGACCCATATTCAGCCATTCAGAAGTTCCTAAAGTTACTCCAATTCGGCATCTGAACGTTTCTTGAAAGGCTCTAATTTGTTCCCTCTTTTAGTATTTCTGGAATCTTTCTCTTGTCTATCTCCCTTTATGAATATGGATAGAAATCTACTGTAGCTCCTCCATCACCAGAGACACTCCTTTAAATACATTAGCTCTATTTTGGAAAGGCTTTGAAGACTTGAAGGAAGAAATAATTCAGAATACTTTGTTTTTTTTAGGTATATTTACAATTTTAAGCTAATACCTATTTATGATTTCCAGTGACTATCATTTTGCAACAGTGAGACTAAAAAAAATTATATTGTGTTCAGCTTGTATTGATGTGTGACTTCAGGCCTTTTTAATTTGTGACTTCCCGTTTTAGCAAGTACTTGAGTTTCTCAGCCAATCTTTTTAACTTTTCCCTGCAAGATCTCATTGAAGTTATCTTTTAATTTGTTAATGTAATATGCTCTGTATTGTTCTTTTAAAGTGATCCACTTGTCCCCTACAGAATTTTCATTGGACAGCCTTTCAATCCATTATCTTTAGTTGCTCCATCACTTATTGAACTAAGCCTTTCCTTAACTACTTTTAGCTTTCAAAATCATTTCAAACTTGGTTTTTCTGTGGTTATTCTTCTTCAAGTATGCTACAATTTCACTTTCCTGTCTTGTAGGATCATAGTGATTAGTGGGTCAAGATGAGCACTGTCTTTCATTGTTTCCTAGGCACAGAGGAAGTAACCATGAATTACATTGACTAATTTTGACTAAATCTTTTGGGTTTTCATATTTAGTTGATTGAAATTCCTCATTAAAACAACTTTCCTATTCTCACATCGCCTTTCTCACATAGCCCTTCTATTCATAGAGTAAAATGATGAGCTCGAACCCTTTGCAGATTACACTGATGAGATCAAAGGTATCTTTTTTGGACTTCATTAGAAATTCCATATCATAGCCTTTGGTCCCAGTCTTTTTGTAGAGAATATTGACAGACATCATTTCTCCAACCTACTAAATGCAACTGCCTCAGGCAACTGACTGTGTGGAGTTTGCACATTCTCCCCGTGTCTGCGTGTGTTTCCTCCCACAGTTCAAAAATGTGCAGGTTGGGTGAATTAGCCGTTATAAATTGCCCATGGTGTTAGATGCAGTGGTAAATGTATGGGAATGGGTCTGGGTGGGTGCGCTTCGCCGGGTCATTGTGGACTTGTTGGGCTGAAGGGCCTGTTTCCACACTGTAAGTAATCTTAAAAAAAACTCTTTACAAATGCAAATTTATTAAGCAATTCCCTAACACTAGGCAATCTCAAAAAAATGAATTTCATTTTTTTAAAATCCAGATTTGCATATTAATTTTAACTGGACACAATCATGCATCAGCAAATTCTGTTTGGGGTGCAATGCCATCAGACCCCATCAATGAGAATATAGTTTGGCGGCCATGTTCTGTTGTTTTCTTATGCTCCTAGGCAACGTGTATTTTCCCACCCTCCTGAAGCTACTTTGAACAAAAATGCCACTTTTTGAATTTACTTAGAAAGAAAAGTACATTTTTGATTCTTTTATAGATAAAGCATTTAATTTTGTCATTTCACATTTGAAGTATTGCTGATGTTTTGTTTGACTCCAGTTAGAAATAAATAGATATTTAAGTTAATTTAATTTAAATTCAAGTCTGGTATATTGGTGTGTAGCCAACTCAAACTTCTCTTTGAATGATTACCAATGCTTCTACATTGGTATTTTGAAGAAGGTACTTTGTAAAGTCTAAACCTTAACCACAACTAAACATTTACAATCTTATGGCTTAAGTTTAAAATGAGTGGGGTTCTGTTTTTGTTGAAAAAGTTTCAGTTAAACTGACGGATCATGAACACTTACCTTGAAAATGCTTCTGGTCCATGAGCTAAATTTGAATGTTAAAACTGTAGACATAAACCCCCAAGCAGTTCGTATAAATGTCCAAACGAAACCTCTATTGTATGTAGTACTTAGACAGAATCTAACCAACAATGTTGTGGAATTTAATTTTGTAATATAGTTGCAGAAATCTTCATCAATACTTGCTGCTAGAAATTTAATATTAATATTACTCGTAAGATGAATGGAAGTTGAAATTTGTTTCAGACGACAACACGGATACTTGGGTGTATTTCTGAATGTGTATGATGTGTGTTTATCTGAGTCAAATGTTGATTGTGCTATCAAGTGGAATATTTTTCATTTACACATTTCTTTGATGATTTCAGGCTCATTTATAGATCATTATTAGCCTTGGTATCCGAAACATCAGAACATGCCCCCCACAAGCAGTGTAATATTTTCTAATTACATGATAATCTTTCTACATGGCAAGTTGACTTGAAAGTGGAGTCGCAGGTAGACAGGATAGTGAAAAAGGTGTTTGGTATGCTTTCCTTTATTGGTAAGAGTATTGAGTCCAGGAGTTGGGAGGTCATGTTGAGGCTGTACAGGACGTTGGTTAGGTCACCGTTGGAATATTGCGTGCAATTCTGGTCTCCTTCCTATCGGAAAGATGTTGTGAAACTTGAAAGGGTTCAGAAAAGATTTACAAGGATATTGCCAGGGTTGGAGGATTTGAGCTATAGGGAGAGACTGAACAGGCTGGGGCTGTTTTCCCTGGAGCGTCGGAGGATGAGAGGTGAGAAGTTTACAAAATTATGAGGGGCAGGATAGGATAAATAGACAAAGTCTTTTCCCTGGTGTCGGGGAGTCCAGAACTAGAGGGCATAAGTTTAGGGTGAGAAGGGAAAGATATAAAAGAGACCTAAGGAGTAACTTTTTCATGCAGAGGGTGGTATGTGTATGGAATGAGCTGCCAGAGGATGTGGTGGAGGCTGGTTCAATTGCAACATTTAAGAGACATTTGGATATGTATTTGAACAGGAAGGGTTTGGAGGGATATGGGCCAGGTACTGGCAGGTGGGACTAGATTGGGTTGGGATATCTGGTTGGCATGGACAGGTTGGACCGAAGGGTCTGTTTCCATGCTGTACATCTTTATGACTCTGTGACTGCTGCAAACTTTGCTGCTCAAACTGTTTTTAATATAAACCCCATATATTGTTATCTTTTACGAATTTGATTGAAGCCAATTCGCAAAGGTAACCAGTTTTTGTGTATTTCTTTGCCATCAAAATTACTTGTGCAAATTGTTTTCATGACTAATTTTAGGTCTTTACAAAGGATAGTATTATATTTCATTTTGTATAAAAGGGAAAAGAGAGTGTGCTTTTTATTTTAGAAGTAGCCTTCTTTCTGCATATTCTTCTGAGAAGCTGAAGCAACTTACCTGTTTTGGAAACATGGAAACACAGAAAATGTAGGAGTGGCTATTTGGTCCTTCGAGCCTTTTCCTTCATTCAAAACAATCATGGCTGATCCTCTCTTTCAATGCTATATCCCTGCTTTATACCCATACTGTTTGATTCTTTTGAAATCTAGAAACTTACCTGGCTTTTTCTTGCACATAATTCAGTGAATTGGCCTCCACAGCCTTATGTGGCAGAGAATTCTACCGGGTCGCTATCCTTTGAGTGAAGACTGTTTTCCCCTCTTTAAACGGTCCTAAATGGTCTACCCAACATCCTGAGAATGTGTCCTCTGGTTCTAGACTCTCCGGCTAGGCGATACATCCTCCCTGCATCTAGTCTGTCCATGTCTGTTAGAATATTATTCATTTCAATCAGATACCCCCTCATCCTTCCAAACTCTAGTGAATACTGATGTTGTTGAACCAATGTCTCCTCAGGACAGTCCTACCATCCTTAGTATTATTGTAGTGAACCAGTGTTGTACTTCCTCTAGCAAATATCTCTTTTTTTAGATAGGGAGACTAAAATTGCATACTGTAATCCAGTTGTGATCTCACCAAGACCCTGTATAATAAGACATCCCTACTTTTGAACTCTCATCATTTTGCAATCAAGACCAATATACCATTTGTCTTCCAAACTGTTTTTTGCATCATCTTGTTTACTTTCATTGACTGGTGTACAAGGACTCTCAAATCTCTGTGTACACCGATACTTCCAAAAATATCATTGTTTAAAATAATATTCTTCCTGTTTTTCAGCCGAAATGTACAATTTCACATTTAGCTATGTTGTACTGCAGCTGCGATGTGTGTATCCCTCAATTTGTCTCCTCCTTACAAATCTCAAACCTGCCCATTTTGTGTCATCGTCAAACTTGGGTAATGTTACATTTGGTTTCCTCATCCAGTTTATTTACATGTATTGTGAATGACTGGAACCCAAGCACTGGTCTTTGTGGTATTCCATTAGTCATTGCTTGCCGCTCAGAAAAAGACTCATTTATTCCCACTATGTTTCTTATCTGTCAGTCAATTCCTGATCCATGCTAATATTTTACCCAATACTACATACTTTAACTTTGCTGACTAACTTCTTACAAAAAGCTATATCAAAATTCTTCTTAAAATCTAAATAAACCACCACATCCACTGGTTCTCGCTTACCTATTCTAAAAGTTACATCCTTAAAAAACGCTCCAGGAGATTTGTTACATGTGTTTTGCCTTGATAAGCTGATGCTGGCTTTGTCCATTCCTGTTAATGCTTTCCAAAGATTCTGTTATCATGTCTTTTATAACTGAATCTAGTATTTTTCCTACTACTGTTAGGCTAACTGGTCTGTAATTCTTTGTTTCGCTCTCCCTCCCTTTTCAAATAGTGAGGTTACATTTGCCACCTTCTCATCTGTAGGAACTCTTCTAGAGTCTATAGAATCTTGTAAGATGATTACCAATGCACTTCCTTAACTATTCTGCAATGTAGATTATCAGGCCCTGGTGATTTGTCAGCTTTTAACCCCATTAATTTCTTAACTGATAGTGATTTCTTTCAATTCCTCTCTCTCTCTCTCACTCGACCTTTGGTTCCCTAACATCTTTTGGGAGGTTATTTGTGCCCTCTTTTGTGAAGATGGAACCCAAGTCTGTGTTCAATTCTTCAGCCATTTTTGTTCCCCATTATAATTTCCCCCGTTTCTTTCTGATTGTTTTTACTAATCGTTTTCTCTCCACATATTTTTAGAAGGTTTTGCACTTAGTTTCTATGTTCCCTACTATTTTACTTTAAGTTTTGAAACTTAAAATTAGGTGTTGGAAGCCTGCTTAAACAAAGCTGATTTTAACATTTTTAACATTTTGCTTCTGTGAAAATTTAAAAAACTCAAGGAGCTCATTTAACTGATTCATGTTATCATGTACTATTGGCTCTTGTCCACAGCTTCCAATCTGCTGCTGTATCTACCAGGCATGTTCTTTGAATCCAGTCTAAATAGAATATCACAGCTGACTGCACAGTTTAGATTAAATTGGAGCAGCAGTTTCCCTCGGCCTGCTCCGAACACGTAGCAGCAGATGGCAAAATAGGGCAATTGTTTAATTCTAGATAACGGAAGACTACACCTTCAAGATGCATTGTAGGGACTTAAGAAAAGCGAAATCTGATTCTTTTCTTTTCTGCTTCTAATCAGTGCCTTCTCCGAACTAAGTTAAAAATCACACAACACCAGGTTATAGTCCAACAGGTTTAATTGGAAGCACACTAGCCTTCGGAGCGACGCTCTTTCAGGCATCTCCGAATCATGACTTCTCCAAACTAAACTGCTGAAATCTGTAACAGTGAGGAGTAGATAAAAGTCAAACCTTTGTTTTAAATTTACACAAATCTCTCATGGGTTTCTTGCATGTATTATATAAATGTCACAATATTCAGTAGCTGTCTTGTACTTTGACTGCTGGAATTCTTTTCCTTTTTAACCCGTTGTTTTTCATCATATCAGTAATGACAGAGATTAAGTTAGAAATGAGAAAGTGTTTCAAAATTGTTACATAATTCTTAAATGACTCCTGCCAAAATTAATGCTGGTGTAAAATAATTTTATCCATTGTAGTTGTTGTGATTTAATTCTACATTATACAAACTGCAATTTATAGTGTGAACTGCCAGTTTTTCTGTTGATAGTTGCAATTTTGAAATGTCAGAAAGTTTACAAATGTCAGTCTCCACGTGCATTCTGTGCGGGCATGTCTAAATCTCTCGCTCAACATGCAGCTTGTATCACCTACTTGATACCATGCACTGACTTGTAATTAGTGGGTGGCACAGTGGTTAGCACTACTGCCTCACAGCGCCAGAGACCTGGGTTCAATTCCCACCTCAGGCGACTGTCTGTGTGGAGTTTGCACATTCTCCCCGTGTCTGCGTTGGTTTCCTCCCACAGTCCAAAGATGTGCAGGTCAGGTGAATTGGCCATTCTAAATTGCCCGTAGTGTTAGGGGCAGGGGTAAGTGTAGGGGAATGGGTCTGGGTGAGTTGCGCTTCGGCAGGTCGGTGTGGACTTGTTGGGCCGAAGGGTCTGTTTCCACACTGTAAATAATCTAGATATAACCCCAAAAGCAGATCTCTGAGCTAAAAAATTGAGGTCAGCTTTTAATGTAAGTATTGTCTGAAATGTACAATTATTAGCTGAGAAATGGGCTTGGGGTGAGGGGAGGTGGAGGAGGACATATACACCAAGTATGGACTAAACCATGCATTTTGGCATCCAAAAGCAAGGTCTTGACCTGTATACTGCAATCTACAATATTTTTATTTTAACAAGGCTAATTATCTGAATTAATTTGCAGATATGACCCAAAGTCTGTCAGAAGAAGATGAAGAATTTGAGGAAACAAAACATCCCTTGCAGCAATAATCATTTGTGCCCCTTGATCTACAAAAAGCCATTGCATGTCGCTGAAGATATTCAAAAATCCGTCATGTGTATTTTTTTTCAAATGTTTAAAGCTGTATCTTAATTTTTAGCTTCTGCTCTGTTCTAGTTTTAATTGTCAAACATTTCTTAAGTTTTTATCTATTTTCTATTAACCATGTGGTGGCTTGCACTGAACTTTGTGAGGAATTGAGGGAGGTTTTGCTGATAACCCATGAGGTAAAGAAGACCAATAAAGAAATGTATGTGCAGTATGTAAATCGAATCATTGCTAAAGACATGAATGTATCATCAAGTTGATTCAGAACAACAGTGCTGAAGAACAACAGTGCTGAAATTGTTTAAGGTATTCATAAGGCAGAAAATGCATCTTTTGGTACATGCTTTCTAAGATTCACAAACATTAGCCTTTAAACAAACTACTATTTTTATAACAAGTGTATGAGAGCTAATTTGACTGATATACACTTGCTTAAGATTATAATTTGTACTATAACATGTATTTCTTGAAAGCAAAACATCTTTCAGTTTGCATTGTCTATATAAACAATAAATTGTTTTGCATATGAGATTTTGTTTTGATTCAGAAATGTTTTCATAAAATTATTTATTTTTACATTTCAGTTCTATATTCTGTTTACTATCCAAATTGAGGAAGAGTGTTGGAAAGGAATTTGTTAGTATTAAATTTATGAAGAGGTGTTGAGATGACTTTAGTTCATTCACTTTTTCCTTGGGGTACATTTATTTCATGGGAAAATATAATGTAGCTAAGCTTTTCTTTAATACCTGTAACAAAATCATAAACTCCCTTGTATTGTCTAGCATACATGTTCTTCATGCTGTTTATTTGCCATTTCATGTGACATTTTATCTCCTTGGTTGAAATTGAAGACTCTTTAAAAAAATGAAAGATCACACTAAATAGATTAAAGCAATCAAAGGACCAAGCTGGAATAAAAACTATCAACCATGATGTTTTAAACTACAATAAATCAAAAATGGACAACCAGTAGAAGTTGCACCTAAACAAGAAAGGATATCGTGAAACAATCAAATGTTATATTTTTAAAACCTTGTAAGCTTTCTCACTAACTTTTTATTGATTACAGCAGTTATCCTCTTAAGCTTGTTTACAAGATTCACAATTGTTACATTTCTTTTAACATGAAACCCTTCTCTCTGCAAAAGAGAAAATAAATGATATTATAGATTAATTAGGAGGGATACCTGAACTTGTGGTTTAAAATAAGATTGAGGAGGCTTTTCAAGATAAAGTAAAATAACTTCGAAAGCTGTTTCATAAGATAGGACAGAGATGGCTGGTGGTTTTATCAGAAGAAAGATGGAAGGGGAAAGATGGAGAATAACATGCATTTTCCCAGCATTGAGCTTTCCATGAAATCGCTTTCCAACATGAGTCAAATCTTTGAGTAAGGGACATGGAAGCAAAGATCTGAGTCACCATGGATAACTCCCTTGTTCTTGTTTGGGGAAGGGCATGAGAGTATTGTATACTTATATGATGTCCAAACAATGTAGCAATTAAGTCATAACATATCTCAAATATATTTTTTTCCGTGTTTTACTGTATGGTCACCTGAAAAGGCAGCAAGTTGAGCAGTAAAATTATGGGGCTACTCCTTCAAATTAGAAGATCTGCAATCAGCAGCCATCAAGCCTGCATTTCACTTATTCATTAATACAGCTATAAGTCCTGAGCAATGTATAATCTCCCTTCTTCATTTTTAACTGAATGCCAGTTTATGTGGCGGAAATCCTTTCTTTGCTTTAGTTGTATTCCCTTTGAGATCCAAGTGTATGCACCATATTATCCACGTGATTGTTTTGAAGTTAAAACCATTTATCAAGCATAATCCTGTTCTTTCAAAGCATCAAGATCTGATTACAGTGGTTGAGCATTTTCTACAGCCCCCATCAGACTCATATTTTAGTCTCATCCGTCAAGTTCAAAATCTGGTGTGGGATAGCTGCCCCTTCCCCAGACTTTGCTTTATTAATTTCTTGCTAACATGATCTCTCAAAAAAATGTTCTGTAAATGTAACTTGCTTCCTCCAAGATTCTACCTTCACCTCATTTCCTTCCCTCCTCCACTGGTGCTCTCTTTCATCCTTCCGAAGGTTGGTGTACTTTCGAGACCAGCACGCCAAATGAAGCAATTTTTTGCTGTCAGTTTAAGGCTAAGAATGTGCTAACTCAGAACTATCTGTGCTGTCTTTGGTGACCTTAGGGAAACACGGACTTAAAGACAGATATGGGTACCTTGATAGCAAAAAAAGGATCTGGTGTAACTAGCTCTTGATGGAGTTTACAACTTTTTCAGGAACCTCACATTGGAGTTAAGGCCTGAGTCTACCAGAATGTCTGAACAATTTTAAAATCTGCAGAATACCTATTAACAATATTTTTAACTTGCTAAGTACTTTCTAGCTGCTACTAGCGCTGGACAATTGGCACAAAATAGATTCTCTTTGAGACTGTTGCCTTTGATTGCAGCAGCTAGCCTGATCATGGAGTGCAGTTAATTGCATGTTAGCAAATTGTTATGTGGATAAAAGCAAAACTATATCAGTCTGCACTTGCTGAAGCAGTAGGACAATGCACCTGAAAGGGTACAAAAACATAATTATTTCTTGCATCATGTTTGTATATCTTTCTCTCGCCACTAACCTACATGTAATTACAAAGCCTATATACTTAATTCACATGGTCTCCATTTGTGCCGCTTCCACTTTTAAACTGTATAAAAAACAAGTATATACAACTTCAGAGCAACCGTAACTTTAATCAAAATCCATTCAATGTGTAGATGTGCTCACTGCTTATTAGTGTACTTTCTGATATCTGTTTAGTACATATTCTTAATCCTAATGTAATGCACTTTTATATGATGTCTCGTGCTTGGGTTGAATGATGTGATGTGGATTTCTTGGAACTGAGGTAGCTTTAAGCTCGAGAGCTAAAGTGCAAGAATCATTTGTGGCTTACAACAACTCTTGCAGGGGCATGAGCAGATTAGATGTGCCTTATTTCTATCACATGTTGACAGTTATTCATCCAGGGGACAGTTGATGGTTCTTGTACCTTTTCAATACATTGGAAATCTTCCACAATTTTTGAAAATTAGAGTGTTAGCTCTTCAGGTTGGTTCAAACTATTGTATCTGCCTGCATACTTGCTCTTTGCAAAGGGCAAACCAGCACACCAAATGAAGCATGTCAGGGGATTGATTGTTTTCATTATATTAATTATGCTCACCTTAACTTCAATGCTCAGCCCACTTCTAAGCATGCTCAGCCATGTGTTTTTGGGTTTTTATCCAAGTTATCAATCTGGGATCGCGTTCGGACTGAGATTGCGCAAATAACAGGATAATTCACACAACTGTACAGGCCTGAAGATTCCTTAAAAACCAGCAAAATTCCTCAACCGTAATCTTTGACATCTTTATCAATAAAAGAATACCTTGGATTTAAGCAAATATTCATAAATAGTTTCCATTCAATAACTTTTAATAAAACTATCCAGTTAATTTTCCAAGTTTGCACTTCCATCAGGAAATCATTTTCAGTAACAGCACATTAGAAATGTTGATATTCACTGTTCATGACTTCCTAACTGTTTAACACTTCCCATTTCCAAGAAATTCACCTGTAGCCTTGCATTTTGCAGCTTTCCAAGTGATGATCTAAATATTTCTTAAATATTATGATACTAGTGCAGTATTTCTTTTCTCTTTCAGAGTGGAATCTGGTTTGGATTTCTCCCAGATATATACTGGTTTGGTTTTAATGAATGTCATGGTTCCTGTCTCTACTACTCTTTCAGAACTGAGTTCCAGATACCCTTTAGGTGAAAAGTCTTCCTAAAATCCTCTCTAACCCTCCTTCCTTTTATCTCAAATCTATATTTCCTAGATATTGATTCATCTACTAAGCAGAAACATTATGTCATATCTGCCCTATCTGTGCCTGTCATAATTTTGTACACCTCAATCAAGTTCCCCCTCAGCCCCATGAAAATTACTCCAGCTTATCGAGTCTCTCTAACTGAATTGCTTCAGGACAGGCAACATTCTCTAGTACGGTCACATTTTTCCTATAGTGTGGCAAACCATACTCCAGCTGCGACCTAATTACCATCTTAGGCAGCTCCATTATAATCTCCCTGCTAGGGTATTTAATGCCTTGATGTCACTGGGTGAGATTTCATTGGTTGAAGTTGAAAAGTAACACCAGGGAGTTAATATACACCCGCAGATACTGATTTTCTTGCTGGAACAGTGATGTCACCTATAGAGATAATTCATAACATATGCAGCTCCATTTTAAATATTCTAAATTGTCAAAACAATTTCTCATCAGATGAAGGAACCTGTTTAGAATCAGAATGCTTTGCAGGATGCTCAACAATTGAAGGTTTTTACATGTGTTAGGGATGTTTCCTCAACAGAATAGTTGAGATTGAAAACACTACAGTTACTGAAAGGTTCACATCATCTTACTGTCTACCAGGAACAAGGTGCAAAGGAACATTGGCTGATTAAAAATAATAAACTGGCAAGTGAAATGAAGGAAAAAAATAGACGGGCAGAATGCTGACATATCCAGCAACTCTGACATGGGATTTTAATTTTGCATTCATTTTTATGTGTACATTTTACAGATTGATTCTATTTTGATATCCAATTCTAACAATGGGTTTCTTTGAATGGACTTGTACAGCCTTTTTAATTGCTTCCTCAGTTCACTTCCATTTTTTACCTTAAGAAATGTGTGCATTTTTAATTTTTGCAGTATTACTACCGAGTACAAATTGAGTACAAGTTAACTATTTCCTTCTCTCCATCCCATTATCACACATTGGGCAGGATCCTCACTAACTTCCTGTATCTTGAAGTTATTGCTAAAAGTCCACTGTTTCTAATTTTTTGTTGCAAATATAGCTGTCACAATTCATCATTAATCCAGATATTTATTACCCCTCAATTCTTTTTTTCAGAAATTAACTGTTCTTTTTTCTTCAAGCGCTTCACTAAACAACTTGTGATGCCCAAAGCTCCACCTTTCAGAAAGCGGACAAAGTTGTCTCCAATTAGTGGGCCCATTCCAAACAAGCTAGCCTCTTTCGTACACTCAAATGTATAGGGATCAATTTCAACTGGATTTTGCTTACATGAAATGGGCTTACTTGGGTCTATTCCCAAGTACTTTCCGTGCTCTTTAAGAAAGGATAGATTAGGGTAAGTACCTATCAGCACTAGCGCCATTGAGATATTTAGGATAATGTTCTCTCCTGAGGCACTCTGAAGAATGCATTTCATATCTGGTTGGAAAGAGACAATGCAACTTTCAGGGAAGCTTGTATAGTTAGAGTGAGAAGTGGTGGTGTAAGACTGCTTGCACATTTTGCGATAAACCTTATGATATTCTGGATAAAGCTTTTTAGGAAGCTGTTTGAAGATCAAACCTGGATCATTGACATTTCTTCGGAATGTATGAATGACAGGGATTTTGTGACGGTAGGCACACAATACTGCATCTGCTGCAGTCAGCCCTGCACCAACAATGAGAACAGGATCTGATAACTGGTTGACTTTGCAGCTTTTGATGGCAGACTCAAAGGCTGAGACGTAGTGGAATACAAAAGGCAGGTCTTCGCCTTCAACCCCCAACCTCACAGGTAAATCGTAGGTACCAGTGGCTAAGACAACATTCTCAGTCAAAAGGCAAAAAGGCACATGTGATTCATCTCCAATTCTTTGAAATCCTCTGACCTCCCAAAGGTCGTGAGCTGATCCATTTTCAGTTGTAGGTGACTGTTGTGTTGTGATATCCTTTTTAACGCATTTAAGCAATTTGTCCTTTCCATGCTCTTGATCTTGTTGCAGCTTTGAGACAGAAGTGACCCAAGTGTTGTTAACAAAGTTTTTCTGAAGACCCATAATCTTAACATAGTCATTATAATATGAAGCTATTTCCTCTGGAGTTGCTCTGTCGTTCAGCAGGTTTCTGTAGAAAAATATGTGTATCAAATATGTGCTATTAAACAGATCACTTGATCATTAATGTAGTTTTTTTAATCAGCCTAACAACCTTATAATCAATTAGTTTAATTTGGTGATACCTAAAGGACTAGAGTGATTAAAATCTTTTGAACAAAGTTCATTTTGTCATTTTTATGATTTGACTGTTAAGAAAGTTAAATGTTGTATGGATTTCAGCTTTGTTGAGAAATTAATAAGCACCTTAAATAACAAAATACGACCATTCTTAATTGTAAATAATAATATGGAGTTTAGATGAACAGCATTTCTTATACATGTTTTATAGATAAAAGGATCAATTTAAACATAGTAAATATCATATTTTAATTAGCTTAAATTTTTACAAGAGGTTTCCTGAAATGTAAATAATATTAAAAATATTGAACAGTAAGAACACATTAGATAAATAATTATAGCTGCATTTACACATTGATACACATATGTAGATCGAGTATGCAGTACCTCCCTGAATTTTGCAAGGCTGTCTTAGCTGTCAAGGTAGACAGGCAGGAGGCTGGAAGAACATCCTGATGTTGCTTGGCTTGCTGTGTTCTTCCAACCTCCTGCCTGTCTATTTTGGATTCCAACATCTGCAGTTTTTTCAGTCTCTAACTTAGCTGTCAAGTTGGCCAGTGTTTTAGCTGTGCTTCACAAAGGTTTTGTATCAATTCATTTTTATTCTTTTATGGGATGTGGGTATTGCTAGCTAAGCAGTCATTTACTGCCTGTCTGTAAGTACTCATAAAAAGATGGTGATGACTGCCGCTTTGAATCATGTTCAAATCATATAGTCATGTGGTGTAGCTACATCGAATGTGTAGATTTTGATCCTGAAAACAGTGAAGGAACAATTACACAGTTCATAGTCCGGATGGTGTATGGCTTTGAGAGGAACTTGCAGATGGTGTTGTCATGCATTCACTGTCTTTATCCTTCTAGGTGGTGGAGGTCATGGGTTTGGATGCCAGGCTGTGATGTTGCAATGCATCTTGTATACATTACTGACACTGTGTGTTAGTGGGTCATACAGTGCTGAAAGTGGTGGATGGGATGCCAATCAAGCAGATTACTTTGTCCTAGAAAGTGCTGATCTCCTTGAATATGTCTAAGCTGCACTCATCCAGGTGAGTATAGTGAAGATTATCCCATCACAGGTCTGACTTGTGCCATGTAGACAGGGAACACACTTTGGGGAGTTAGATGAGTTACAAGTTGCAGAATTCTTAGTCTCTGATCTACTCTTACAGCCACAGTATTATAAATGGCTGGTACAGTACAGTTTCTGGTCACTGGTAACCCTTAGAATACCGATTGTGGGGGGATTCAGGGATTCAGTGATGGTAATATCATTGAGTGTCAAGTGGAGAAGGTGAGATCCTCTTTTATTGTAGGTGGTCATTCCCTAGCATTTGTGAGGTGCAAATGCTGAATGAGGAGGAACTTCAATGGTAAAAAGGGGTTAAATCTGAAGGGAGTTTTAGATTATGGGCTGCCTGTACTTAAAATTGACAAGGCATCAGGACCAGATGGAAGGCATTGAAGACAATTGATGGAGATGAAAATGGAAATTGAGAGGGACTGGCAATAGTTTTTCAGTTCTGCACAGACTTGAGAGTGTTGGGGGACCAGAAAATTGCAAATGCTAAGTCCTTGTTCAAAAAGTGTTGTAAGAATAATTCAAACAACTACAGACCAATCCGTTTGACCTAAGTGGTTGAAAAATTCCTAGAAAATAGATTTCTGGACTAAATTAGGAATCACATGGACAAATACATTTTAAAGTAAGCGAGCATGAATTTCTTAAAGGTAAATAATGTTTAAATAACTCACTGGAGTTTTTTGACGTAATAAAAAGGGTTAAATTAGGAGCTAATGTTGTTGATCCGGTGTATATGACTTCCAGAAGGCACTTGATGCAGTGTTATGCAGCAGATTTGTAAGCAAAGTTAGACCTTATGGACTAAAAATGACAGTAGCAACATGGCGACAAAATTGGCTGAGTAATGGGAACCAAAGTAATAGTTACCTGATGATTTTCATACTGGGAGATGTTGGTGATGGAGTTTCTTAAGAGAGAATTTGGGGGCACTTTATTGTCCTAGACCTCAGTATACAGGAGCAGGATTGTATAAAACCCCAAAAGGAAACAGACAAGTTGGCAGAGTGGATGGATAGGTGACAGATGAAGTTCAATGCGGGGAAGTGTGAGATAATACAGTTTGATCAGAAGAACATGGAAAGACAAAATAAACAGCACATCTCTAAAGGTGGCATAGAATGAGAACCATAGCATCACAAAGGCATGCAGCACAGAAAAAGGCTTGTTGAGTCTGCACCAGTCAAAAACAACCACCTGACTATTCTAAAACTATTTTCCAGGACTTGGCCCCTGGCCTATCTATCCAACCTCTCTTTATAGCTCAAACTCTTCAATCCAGGCAACATTCTACATATTGCATTTAAAGAAAAGTGGATGGCCTGGTGCCGAGGCATGGGTTTGATTCAAGCCTTGGGTGACTGTTGAGTTTGCATGTTCTCAACATGTCTACGTTAGTTTCTGCCAAGAGCTCTGCTTTCCTCCCACAGTCCAAAGGTGTGCAGGTAGAGTGGATTGGCCATGCTAAATTGCCCATAGTGTCCAAGATTTTGCAGACTAGGTGGATTTGCCATGATAGATGTGGAGCTGGGTCCCACTCATGAAATGGTCAATAAAACATCAAAGGGCTGGAAAGAAAATTATCATGCGGATCATTATCATTAGGATCCAATGGTTGTGGTCTATGTCGGTAACAACAACATAGGCAGTACGGAAAAATATTTTATAAAGAGCACATGAGTTAGATGCTAAATTAATAGCAGAACCTCAATAGGTTATAAACTCTGGATTATGACATGAGCTGCATACAAATTGGCATTGGGTACATGGCAGTAGAGAGAAGGATATATGGCCCAAAGATTGGTGTGATTGAAGTGGGTTTCAATTCGCAAGCCACTGAAATCACTACAGGGAAATTGGGAACAATACTATTGGACTGGTCTACACCTGAACCCTGCTGGGGCCAGTGTTTATATAACCAGGAAAGTAAAGAGAATTTTAAACTAAATAATGGGGTAAGGTATCAAATTGGAAAAATGTGACATATCAAAGAGTAGAGACAAAGTAAAAGAAGAAAATTGTAAAATGGAGAATGAAAGTCAGAGAAAGTTGGGAAGGTACAAAAAAACACAAGACTAGATGTTGTAATGATAGCAAAAATTCAAGGCTCTGTGTCTGAATGCGCTTAGCATTTGTAGGAATGTAAAATTTGATTGACAATACACTAACACGCTCTGAGTCCTGCTAACCCATCACACTCCCATCTTGCTACTGATCCACTCTGACTTGCAGTCCAGCAATAGCTCAATTCATAAATTTTCTTCCTTGTTTGCAAATCTTTTCCAAGACCTCACTCCTCCTTACAATGAATTATTTCAGTCCTAAACCCCTCTGAAGTCTCTATGCTCCTCCAATTATGGTCCTTTGTGCATCCAGAACTTCAGTGACTTCAATATTGATGATTCTTCTCTCCCTCAGGTGATTAGATTCTCTACCTCTTCTCCCACTCCAATTCTTCCTTTTTTCCCTGAAGTTTTTGACCATCTGACATACTAGATTAGGCTCATGTGAAATGCCTTATTGCATTGCTGGCTCTAACTTAATCCAAATTATTGTTCTCTTAATCTAAGGACTTTTGTGTAATTGCTTATTTTGAAGCCCCAAAGTGGGTGTGACAATGAACTTTAAATAATTATCTAAATTTGTCAGATTTGTTGACATTCATTTCTTGTAGTCTTTTCCAAAGGAGGGTAATGTGCATGTAAACACAAAGGGCAATGTCTTAATGTGTACCTTATGGTTATTATTAGCAACAAGTTTAATTCATCAAACCGGATTAATTTTGCAAAGAGCAATGAGTAATACTAAAAGAATGGAATCATCATTAGCAGCCAGTCGGACGATGTAAACCTTGAATGAATAAAATTTCACAAACAATGAGTGGTAAGCATTTGAATGGGGTAGCTATAGAAGCTAATCCTCTCTAATCCCAGAACCAGATTTGATGATATGGGAGTGGAGAATCAAATCAAAATAGTTTACTTTGTGCAATGGTTTTGAAATAATGGCATATTTTTCTTGAACATGTTACAACACCAGCCACAAAGTTCACGTTCTTGAAAGACCCTGGTATCCCCAGTGTCTAACAGAATGCTGTGAAGGAATGCTATTCTGCTGTCACATAGTCTGAATAGAGAATGCAAATGTCAACAGACCAAACAAGGTCACAATTACGGCATCTCAAAGATCCGAAGTCACGCTCTCCTTCCAAAAGAGCAAAACAAGGTTGTGTATACAGCCAAGAACAATTCTCTGCTACATTTTAGTTTTTTGGCAGGACATCCATCATGGTGCTAGCCTTGCTGATTCTCAGTTGTCAAGTAGCCTTTTCACCCTCAGGTTGGGTAGGGGTCAGGCAGAAATGAGCAGTAGCTCCTGCTGTGTGCCAGCGGGGAGATAACTGCACGAATCTTCCTCAAATACCTTCTCCCAGTGGCTGAAGAACTCAACCCAGAGTCACAATCAGGATTCTATCCATCAAGAGGCATGGTGGACAAATTCAAGAAAAGTGCAGAGAACAGCAGTAATCTCTATACACAGCCTTCTTTCACTTTTCAAATGCCTTCAACTCTGTCAACTTGGAGGGACTGTAAACATTCTCCTCAAATCTGACTGCCTGCAAAAAATTCATTAGCATACTTTATCTGATGCATGATACAAGCCATGACCTTCACCATCAGACCCAATGGATGTGTAAATTGGGATCAAGCAAGCCTGTGTCATTGCACCAACACTTCTCTCGACCACCCTCACTATAACACTCCATGACATCTGAATGAAACCTCCAGCTGGTGTGGAGCTAATCTACACGACAAACTTAATTCTATTCAACGTGTGGTGCCTTCTGTCCAGAACTAAGAGAACAGCAGACAAAATCATAAAAGGATACAAAATTAACAGAGCACATTTGGCAATGATGAATATAATAGTTAGGGTCATGGAGATCTAGAACATTGAAAAAAACCCTTCCGACTATTGTGTCTGCCCTGGTCAAAAACAACCACCTAACTATTCTCATCCCACTTTCCAGCTCTTGGTCTCTGATCCTGTATGTCTTGGCATCACAAGGGCACATCTTAATACTTTTTTAATGTTATGAGCGTCTTTGCCTCTACCACCCTCACAGGCAGTAATTTCCAGATTCCTTCTGTGCTCTGAGAGAATCGAATATTGCCTTATATCCCCTTTAAACCTCCTGTCCCTGATGTTAAATCTAGGCCCCTGGTCATTGATCTTTCTATCAAAGTGAAAAGTTTCTACTGCATCTCATCTGTCTATGCCCCTCATAATTTTATACATCCTAATCAATTCCCCCTGAGTCTCCTGTGTTCCAAGAAAAATAATTCCCAGTCTATCCAATCTCTCTTAATATTTAAAACTCTTCAGCCAGGCAACATCTTGGCAAATCTCCTCTTCACCCTCTCCATGCAACCACATCCCTCCTATGGTGTGAATTCCAGAAATGCAGCCAACATTCTAGTTGTGGTCTAACCAACTTTTTAATTGACTTCCAGCATCATATCTCATCTCTTAAACTCTATGCCTTAGCTAATAAAGGCAAGCATCTCATATGGCTTCGTAACCACATTATCCACCTGTCCTACTACTTTAAAGGATCAGTGGACATGCACACCAAGATGCTTCTGATCCTTGGTGCTTCCCAGGGTCCTACCTTTCACAAGGTATTCCTTTGCCTTATTTGTCCTACCCAAGTGCAACACCTCACACGTGTCTGGATTGAATGCCATTTGCCACTGATCAGCCATCTATAAGGTTATGGGTAAGGTTATGTTCCTCACTATCATCATATCTCCCACAAACTTACTGATTATCCATCTTACATTCAAGTCTAATATATACCCATGAACAGCAAGGGCCCCAATACTGATCCCTGCAGAACCCCACTGGATCCAAGCTTCCAGTCATGAAAACACCCTTGACCATCACCCTCTGCTTCCTGCTATTTCGCCAACTGTGGATCCAATTAGCCAAATTTCCTTGGATCCCATGGGTTCTTACCTTTCCTATGTGGGATCTTATCAAAAGCCTTGCTGAAGTCCAAGTAGACTGTGTTGAATGAATTAGCTTCATTTACACACCTAGTTATATATTTGAAAAATTCAATCACGTTGATCAGACATGACTTTCCCTTAACAAAACCATGCTGACTGTGCTTGATTAATCCCTGCATCTTCAAATGCAGATGAATTATGTCCCTCAGAATTGCCTCCAATAGTTTCCCCACCACTGAGATTATACAGGCTACCCAAGACATACAGAAGTGAAATCTCTTTACATCTTATCTTGTCTGTGACAACAGCACAACCTAACCAAATGTTTGGTGAATTACTACACCAGCTTTGAGCAAGTTTTCCACCTACACAACGTATCATTCCTTCAGATGTGCAAAGCCCTGAAAGGACTAGCTGATCAATAATAATACAGTATTTATGTGCTCATTTGAAATTGCCAGCCTATACACCAATGCACCACTCAAGAAAGCCACAAAACTCATAAACTTCTGCACTGCAGCATTATACCTGGATCTGCCACCATTGTGTGAATCATTATTCACTGATTTTATGAGTTCAACAACTTGTGTCATTGATTTCAGTTTCAATGATGGTACACACCCAAATAGCTGATGTTGTCATTGGAGCCCTCCAGGCCAAGTGCTCACAGATATCTTTGTTGGGTTCCAAGAGAAATGTGTCTTCGATGGAACTACTGGTTCCATAATTCTGATATGCAGATGATACATTTGCTATATTTGAGCCTGCAGCTGTTGTGTGAAAAAATCCTTACATTTATAAATTTTTTTTTGATAAAATTCACATTTGAAATGGGCAAGTCAAATGAGCTCCCTTTCCTCAAAGTCCAAGTTGAGAAATCAGCCAGAGCAATCTCTATTACTATCCACCATCAAACTGGTTTCACTGGTCAGTATACTCATTAGAATTCCTAAAGTCCTATTAGCTCAAATCTGTTCTTATTATTCCATATGGGATCTAACTATGGATTTGTATAATTGCAGCATAATTTCTGTACCCTAATACTCCACACCTCTTGATATAAAAGCTAGCAATCCATTAGTTGGTTTTTGGTTATTTCCTGCACTTATTTGTGCCATTTTCAAGTTCAATGCATCTGAATTCCCAAGTCTCTTCGGACATCCACTGTGTTTAACCATCTAGAAAGTATCCTGATCCATACTTTTTCAGTCCAAAATGGATAACTTCACACTTGTTACAAAGAACAAAGAACATTTACAGACCAGGAACAGGCCCTTCGGCCCTCCAAGCCTGAGCCAATCTAAATCCACTGTCTAAACCTATCTTCCTATTCCTAAGCATCTGTATCCCTCTGTTCCCCACCTATTTATGCATCTGTCCAGGCGCACTTTAAATGAATCTACCGTGCCTACTACCTCTACTACCTCTGCTGGCAACACATTCCAAGCACCTACCACCCTCTGTGTAAAGTACTTGTTTCACCTCTCACCTTGAACGCGTGACCTTCTGTCATCGAATCCCTCACCCTGGGAAAAAGCTTATCTCTATCCACCCTGTCTATACTCTTCATGATTTTGTAGACCTCAATCAGGTCCCTGCTCAATCTCCTTTTTTTCTAATCAAAACAATCTTAACCTATTTAACCTCTCTTCGTAGCTAGCACCTTCCATACCAGGCAACATCCTTGTGAACCTTCTCTGCACCCTCTCCAAAGCGTCCATATCCTTTTGGTAATGTGGCGACCAGAACTGTACACAGCAGTCTAAGTGCAGCCAAACCAAAGTCTTGTCCAATTTTAACATGACCTGCCAATTTTTATACTCAATACCCTATCTGATGAAGGCAAGCATACCATATGCCTTTTTGACCACTCTATCTACCTGTGCAGCCACCTTCAGGGTACAATGGCCAGAACTCCCAGATCTCTCTGCTCATCAACTTTACTCAAGGCTCTTCCATTTACAGTATAATTTGCTCTAGAATTAGACTTCCCAAAATACATCACCTTGCATTTGCCTGGATTGAACTCCATCTGCCACTTCTCCGCCCAACTCTCCAGTCTATCTGCATTCTTCGACAGTCTCCTATGCTTTCTGCTACTCTACCAATCTTCATGTCATCTGCAAACTTACTGATCAGACCAACTGTGCCCTCTTCCAGATCATTTATGTATATTACAAACAACAGTGGCCCCAGCACTGGTCAACTTTCTCCATTTCGAGAAACTCCCTTCAACTACTCCTCTCTGTCTCCTGTTGCTCAACCAGTTCTTTATCCACCTAGCTAGAACACCCTGCACACCATGTGACTTCACTTTCTCCATTAGTTTACCATGGGGAACCTTATCAAACACCTTACTAAAGTCGATGTATATGACATCTACAACCCTTCCTTCATTTATCAACTTGGTCGCTTCCTCAAAGAACTCTATTGATTTGGTACAGCATGATCTCTCCTGCACAAAACTATGTTGCCTATCACTGATAAGCCTATTCTTTTCCAAATATAAATGGATTTTATCCCTCAGTACCTTCTCCAGCAACTTTCCCACCACTGACGTCAGGCTCACTGGTCTGTAGTTACCTGGAATATCCCTACTCTCCTTCTTGTACAGGGGGACAACATGAGCAACCCTCCAGTCCTCCGGCACCTCACCTTTGTTTAAAGATGCGACAAAGATATCTGTCAAGGCCCCAGCTATTTCCTCTCTCACCTCCCTCAGCAACCTGGGATAGGTCCCATCCAGTCCTGGGGATTTGTCTACCTTAATATCCTTTAGACTACCCAATACATCTTCCTTCCTTATGTCAACAATATCCAAAATTATCAAACTTCTGTCTCTAATCTCAACATTCATCATGTCCCTCTCCTCAGTGAACACTGATGCAAAGTAATCATTGAGAATCTTACCCATTATCTCAGGTTCGACGCACAACCTTCCTTCCTTATCCTTTAGTGGACCAACCCTTTCTCTAGTTACCCTCTTGCTTCTTATGCAAGAATAAAAGGCCTTGGGCTTCTCCTTAATTCTGCTCGCCAAAGTTATTTCATGAACCATTTAAGCCCACTTGATTCCTTGTTTAAGATTGATCCTACTCTCCCGATATTCCTTCAAGGCCCGTTCTGTTCTTAGCTGCCTTATGTATGCTTCCCTTTTCCTCTTGGCTAGTCACACAATTTCTCCTGTCATCCACGGTTCAGAACCTTGCCTTTCCTAGCCCTTGTTTTCAAAGGGACATGCCTATCCTGCACTATCTTTGAAGCCTCCCACATATCCCTTCAAATATTTGCTCCCAATCCACATTTCCCAGCTCCTGCCGAATTTTGATATCATTGGCCTTGGCCCAGTTTAGTACTCTTCCTTTAGGACCACTCTCATCTTTGTCTATAAATATTCTAAAACTTACAGAATTGTGATCACTATTCCCAAAGAAATCCCCCACTGCAACTTCTACCACCTGGCCTGACTCATTCCCCAACACTTGGTCCAATATGGTCCTTCCCTCGTCGGACTATTGACATACTGCTCTAGAAAACCTTCCTGGACGCTCCTTAAAAATTCTGCCCCATCCAGACCTCTGACACTAAGTATATCCAGTCAATGTTGGGAAAGTTAAAATCTCCCATCACCACCACCCTGTTGCCTCTACATCTTTCCATAATGTAGAGGCAACAGGGTGGTGGTGATGGGAGATTTTAATTTTCGTTAAAATTACATTAAACAGTTTTGCCCAATCACTTAGTCTCTCAATATCCTTTTGTAGTTTTATGCTATCATCCACACTGTCTACAACCTGCCTAACTTTGTCATCAGCAAACTTGAATGTACGTCTTTCTATGCCATTATCTAAGTTGTTAATAAACAATGTGAATAACTGATGCCCTCATAGAGACTCTTTTGGGATACCACCGTCACATCCTGCCAATTTGAGGACCTACCTATTACTCCTACTTTCTGTCACCTGCCACTTGACCAATTTCCCAGCCATGTCAGTAACATGCCCTCCACTCAGTGGATTTCTGCCTTAGATAACACTCTTATGTATGGTATTGAATGACATAGCGTCGGATGATGTGGAGTCTGTGTGGTTGGAATTGAGGAACCACAAAGGCAAAAAAAACATAATTGGAGTTGTGTATAGACCTCCTAACAGTGGTCAGGACCAGGGACGCAACATGTACCGGGAAATAGAGAAGGCATGTCAGAAAGGCAAAGTTACATTGATCATGGGAGACTTCAATATGCAGGTGGACTGGGTAAATAATGTTGTTAGTGGATCTAAAGAAAGGGAATTCATGGAATGCTTACAGGATGGCTTTTTGGAACAGCTTGTCATGGAGCCCACAAGAGAGCAGGCTATTCTGGACCTAGTGCTTTGCAATGAACCAGACTCTATAAAAGATCTTAAAGTAAGGGAACCCTTAGGAAGTAGCGACCATAATATGATAGAGTTCAGTCTGGAGTTTGAAAGGGAGAAGGCAAAATCGGATGTAATGGTGTTACAGTTGAATAAAGGTAATTATGAGGGCATGAGAGAGGAACTGACTAAAATAGACTGGAAGCAGAGGCTAACCGGGAAGACAGTAGAGCAAAAATGGCAGGAGTTTGTAGGTATAATTGAGGACACTGTACAGAGGTTCATTCCCACGAAAAGAAAGATTAACCGGGGAGGGATTAGACAACCTTGGCTGACAAAGGAAGTCAGGAAATGTATTAAAGAAAAAGAGAGATCCTATAAAGTGGCTAAGAACAGTGGGAAATCAGAAGATTGGGAAGGATACAAAAGCAAACAGAGGATAACAAAGAGTGTAATAAGAAAGGAGAGGATCAAATATGAAGGTAGGTTAGCCAGTAATATTAGAAAT
Organism: Chiloscyllium plagiosum; assembly: GCF_037043375.1. Taxonomy (NCBI): domain Eukaryota; kingdom Metazoa; phylum Chordata; class Chondrichthyes; order Orectolobiformes; family Hemiscylliidae; genus Chiloscyllium; species Chiloscyllium plagiosum. The sequence continues at coordinate 100,344,159 of NW_028270142.1, read as the reverse complement.
AATAGTAAAAGTTTCTTTCAGTACATAAGAAACAAACGACAGGCAAAAGTAGACATTGGGCCACTTCAAACTGATGCAGGAAGCCTAGTGATGGGAGATAAGGAAATAGCAGGAGAACTTAACAAGTACTTTGCGTCAGTCTTCACAGTGGAAGACATGAGTAATATCCCAAAAATTAAAGGGTGTCACGGGGCTGAGTTGAGTATGGTTGCCATTACGAAAGAGATAGTGCTAGAAAAGTTAAAAAGTCTTAAAATTGATAAATCTCCTGGCCCCGATGGGATACACCCTAGAGTTCTGAGAGAGGTGGCTGAGGAAATAGCAGAGGCATTGGTTGAGATCTTTCAAGAGTCACTGGAGTCAGGAAAGGTCCCGGATGATTGGAAGATGGCTGTTGTAACCCCCTTGTTCAAGAAAGGATCAAGGCAAAAGATGGAAAATTATAGGCCAATCAGCTTAACCTCGGTTGTTGGTAAAATTCTAGAATCCATCATTAAGGATGAGGTTTCTAAATTCTTGTAAGAGCAGAGTCTGATTAGAACAAGTCAACATGGATTTAGTAAAGGGAGGTCATGCCTGACAAACCTGTTGGAATTTTTTGAAGAGGTAACAAGTAGGTTAGACCAGGGAAACCCAGTGGATGTGGTCTATCTAGACTTTCAAAAGGCCTTTGATAAGGTGCCACACGGGAGGCTGCTGAGCAAGGTGAGGGCCCATGGTGTTCGAGGTGAGCTGCTGGGATGGATTGAGGATTGGCTGTCTAACAGAAGGCAGAGAGTTGGGATAAAAGGTTCTTTTTCAGAATGGCAGCCGGTGACGAGCGGTGTCCCGCAGGGTTCGGTGCTGGGGCCACAGCTGTTCGCATTATATATTAACGATTTGGATGAGGGAACCGGGGGCATTCTAGCGAAGTTTGCCGATGATACGAAGTTAGGTGGACAGGCAGGTAGTACTGAGGAAGTGGGGAGGCTACAGAAGGATCTTGACAGGTTGGGAGAGTGGTCCAGGAAATGGCTGATGGAATTTAACGTGAGCAAGTGCGAGGTCTTGTACTTTGGCAAAAAGAATAAAAGCATAGACTACTTTCTAAATGGTGAGAAAATTAATAAAGCCAAAGCACAAAGGGATCTGGGAGTGCTAGTCGAGGATTCTCTAAAGGTAAACATGCAGGTTGAGTCCGTGATTAAGAAAGCGAATGCAATGTTGTCTCTTATCTCAAGAGGGTTGGAATATAAAAGCAGAGATGTACTACTAAGACTTTATAAAGCTCTGGTTAGGCCCCATTTGGAGTACTGTGTCCAGTTTTGGTCCCCACACCTCAGGAAGGACATACTGGCACTGGAACGTGTCCAGCGGAGATTCACACGGATGATCCCTGGAATGACAGGTCTAACATATGAGGAACGGCTGAGGATACTGGGATTGTATTCATTGGAGTTTAGAAGATTAAGGGGAGACTTAATAGAGACGTACAAAATAATACATGGCTTGGAAAAGGTGGATGCTAGGAAATTGTTTCAGTTAAACGAGGAGACTAGGACCCGTGGACACAGCCTTAGAATTAGAGGGGGTCATTTCAGAACAGAAATGCGGAGACATTTCTTCAGCCAGAGAGTGGTGGGCCTGTGGAATTCATTGCCACGGAGTGCAGTGGAAGCCGGGACGCTAAATGTCTTCAAGGCCGAGATTGATAGATTCTTGTTGTCTCGAGGAATTAAGGGCTACGGGGAGAACGCTGGTAAGTGGAGCTGAAATGCGCATCAGCCATGATTGAATGGCGGAGTGGACTCGATGGGCCGAATGGCCTTACTTCCACTCCTATGTCTTATGGTCTTATGGTCTTATGTGAAATTTTATCAAATGCATTCTGGTAGTTCATAATCACCTATTGACATTCCCCTATCCACTATTTCAGTCACTTCTTCAAACAATTCAATAAGATTTGTCAAGGCAAAACCTTTGACAATATGTTTGTTATTTCAGCAATACTCAAGTTTCATGTTACCATATGACTACTAGAATAGTAAAACTTCTTCTAGTTTTAAACTATATAACCTTCTGACTTAAATTCTTATTGTAAATTACCCTAGGTTTGGATTTTTTTTCTTAAAAACTGAGTTGATGACCTTTACAAAAATAGCAGAGCAACTTGAGAAAAAAAAAATGATTAAAACTGTATAGGGATTTATAGATGAAGAAATACAGTAATACAAAATGGTGAATCTTTGCAGAGAGTTAGTTAGCACAGCGGTAGCATCCCTAACTCTTCATCAGAGACTGTGCATTCAATTCCCATTTCAGGATTTGACGGCCATGAAAGTGTTTTATGACTGAAGGAAAACTACTTTAAAACAACAGTAATACTAGGAAATGAGCAAATGGTCATACTGATCATCCATTTTTTATTACACAAGATGGTAAGGAAATGAGTGACTGCCTCAATGTCAAGGACAAATTTAACCAAGTGTGGCAACAATTCTGGAAAAACTGGAGTCAATGGAATTCAGGGGAAAACTCTCCACTGATTGGAGTCATAACTAGCAGAAGAAAATGGTTGCATTGTTGGAGGACTGTCATCCCATTTCCAGTGCATATTTACAGCTGTACAAGAGTTCCTCAGGGTAGTGTCCTGGACCTAACCATCTCAAGCTGTTTCATCTCTTTCTGCCATCGTAAGGTCAGAAATGAGAATGTTCACAGGTGATTATGAACACAATGTTCAATATAATTCTCTAAACCTCAGAAACTGAAGCGATCCATGTCTAAAAACAGCAAGACTTTGACAGTTTCCAGGTTTGGGCTCATAAACGGCAAATAACATTTGCCACACAAATGCCATACAAAGACTATATCTAACAAGAGAAAATATAACAATCACCCTTTGACATTTAATAGCACTATCATTACTGCATCCCACATGGTCAATATTTTCAGGTTACCATTGACCAGAAACTGGACTGGATCAGCCATATAAATACTGTGTTCAGGAACAGGTCAGAGGCTAGGAATTCAGCAGTGAGTTAACTCATCTCCTGACTCCCCATGTCTGTAGACCATCTACAAGATACAAGTCAGGAGTGTGATGGAATACTCCAATTTGCCTGGATGAGTGCAGCCCAACAGTCAAGAAGCTTGATGCCATTCAAAAAGGAAGTTCCGTGACTGGCACCACATCCTCAAACATTCACTCGTAATATGCAGTGGCAGCGCTGTGTATCATCTGTAAGATACACTGTAGGAATTCGAGGCTCATTTGACAGAATCTTCCAAACTCACAACCATGTCCATCTAGAACGACAAGGGCAGCAGAAACATGGGAACTCCAACACCTCCAAGTTCCTCTCCAAGCCACTCAACATTCAAACTTGGAAATATATCATTGGTTCTTTAGTATTGCTGGGTCAAAAATAGATTTTTCTCTTGTTGCTGTTGGTTTTCTTGTTGAACACTTTAAATCGTTGCCCCCTGGTTCTCCAACTTCTGCAAATGAGAATAGTTTTTCTCTATTTTCTTTTTGCCATCTATATGGAGAAAAATTTCCTAAGGTCATTGATTACAATTCAGGGAATTGAGCCAACATGTTTTTGTCCCTTTTCATACTTGAATTTCTGAAATTTATAGTGCTCAGGCAATTTAACTGATGGGCTCCATCAGTTTAATACAATGGAACGTCTTCTTCAGCCCTTCTGCTGAACAAAAGAGTTAAACACAATGTGAAATGCATCTAGCCAGGCCCATGCCAACATTACCAAATTGGTCTTTAACATAATAGCCCACAGGCAAAAGGGTGGTCAAATTCAAATGAGCCTGTGAGAAAAGCAGCAAACGCAAGCCTCAATCTCTCAAAAGTCCATTTGCTTAACAGAAACAATTGAAGCTTACCTATTGGGGTTGTCTTTCACTTATTGCCAGGCTGAGGGAGGTTCCAGATGCAAACCTAGAGAAACTACTGTATCAAGGTGCCTTACAGGCAAATAAAATGGCTCAGAACTCATTAATATTATGTTTTTAAGCCTGTGCTTATTGAAGCCAGGAGCTTAGTTCTGCACCCCTCCAGAAAGTTTCCAAAATCATTAGGCAACATAAAGAAGGTTGACAATAGCTAGAACTCACCCTACCTTCTGATTTCATCCATACATTTCACAAAATGAGGAAAATCATTTTTGCAAAAATAACAACTTGGATACTTTCCAATATTAACAGTTAATACCCAGGCTTCGATTCAACCTACAAACTGTCTGCCTCAACTGAAAAGTCATCAGCACTTTATTCTCAACTGTAAATCCCTGACTCCAACTTGTTCTGATGTTTATTCAAGCAGCCAAGAAATGAAAAGGGAACATAATTCCTAGCACAACTCCACCTCAGGTTTTCAGTTAATGAAACAGTACACCCAAGACTGATAAAACATTCTCCAGGTGCTCAAATACTATCCTCCACGACCTAATCCTTTCCTAATGCCAGCAAGTCCGTCCATGCATATTTATCCACTTTTAATTGTAACAACTTAATTCTCAATATTACAGGAAGGCTTTCCAAATTACTGTGTGCATTCCATTTATAAAATATTCAAAGCATTAGCTTCCAACTGATGATGTAGACCATTAGGAAAATCCATATTGGTAAAATTCATTCTAACTTGATGCTTCACTCTTAAAGTAAAACATATGTTCCATCAGGTTTAAACAATTTAGGTCTGAAATAATTTTCTCTTTGTATTCATGTGCCTCATAAGAAGGAATTTGCAGCAATCAATTAATGGAATTCAGCTTCTGAAGAAACTTCTAAACTGTAGTCTAGCAATATGTCGCTTTCAACAGCTGTCAAAGCTTTCACTTCCTACAAAGGATACACCTCCACCTAGGTCTTAACTCCTATGTTAAACAGATTTTTGTGGTGACTTTACTCAGGCTCCATAGCTCAGGGGTTACAGTGCTGGTCTCATAAACCAGTGGTCGTGAGTTTGAGTCTCCCTTAGTCCTCTTTGCATTCAGCTCTGTTGCTAAGCCCCACTCAGTTTAAACACCTACACATGGACAAGAGCTTGGGGATTTAGGCCTGAAACAACAGGGTCATACCCTGATGTGACAGACACCTGCCACTTACTTTCAGTGAAAGGGTCATCAGACCTGAAATGTTAACTCTGATTTCTCTTCACAGACCTGCTGACCTTTTAGGGTGGCTCAGTAATTAGCACTGCTGCCTTACAGTGCCAGGTGCCCGAGTTCGATTCCAGTCTCAGATGACTGTCTGTGTGGAGTTTGCACATTCTTCCCCTGTCTGCGTGGGTTCAACTGGATGCTCTGGTTTCCTCCCACAGTTCAAAGATGTGCAGGTTAAGGCCATGCTAAATTGCCTGTAGTAATAGGTGGATTAGTCAGGGGTAAATATAGGGGGGTGGGTTTCTCTTCGGAGGGTCGGTGTGGACTTGTTGGGCCGAAGGGCCTGTTTCCACACTGTAGGTAATGTAAAATATGTAATGTAATGTAAATATATGGCAGGGGAATGATTCTGGGTGGGTTACCCTTCGGAGGGTTGGTGTGGACTTGTTGGGCTGAAGGGTCTGTTTCCATACTGTTGGGATTATTATTCTTCTATAAAAAGATACCTCTATTTACTGGCAGCACTTGTGCAGAGAAAACAGAATTAAGAGTTCAAGTTCAGTGACACTTCTTCAGAACTATGGATATGAAACATTAATTCTGTTTTCTCTGTATAGATGCTGCCAGACCTATTGATTTTCTCTTGCAACTTCTGTTTTCATTTCAGATTTCCAGCATCTGCAGTTCTGTACTTTATTTTACCTCCATTTACTGTTGGTCCAATCTTTCAATCTCAATCCAGGTAACTCCATCCAGTTGTCCAAGCTAATTGTCAGCATGGATCTTTTCATTATCTAAAAACAGGCAATGGGTTATTTTTAGTGGGAGACCATGTAAGGGACCATAGCCCAAATCACACTCACGTTTAAAAAATGCATGAGATCAAATAGATGATAAGATCATCAAATTATCACAAGCCTCTTGTGTGAATTTCTGTGCACAGAATGGTAATTTATAAAATCTACTCATTCGCCATATTCCCATTGTAACCTAAGCAATTATCTTCCACTCTCATGAGGGTATCTAATCATCATTTAACTTCTATACGTATTGTGTTGCATCGGAAATAAGATACTGACATGCCACGCGCCACCAGGCAGACCTTCCCCCAGCACCAAATGTGGAATGCACTTGTGTTTTTCAAGCTTCCACTGTAAGACTGATGGGTGGTCAAACCTAACGTCTGCATCAGGGTGAAGAAGGGTGTCAAAGAGAAGTGCCACAGGGTTGGATGACCTGCCTTCAAGACCTTCAGATAAATATCTCAGATCCTGTAAAAGGGAAGGAGATATTAATCATTACTAAGAGCCCTTACATAGCAGTGTGTGGTTATTTATTCTTATACATTTGGTCATTATAAACTCTGCCACATTCTCCTCATATGTTTTCCTTCACTGAATATCACAGAGTCTACTGATCAATTTATAGCCAGGCCCTATAAATATAACCAGTGATAACTAGTCTTCTCTCACTCCATATCAAGATTGATGTTTCTTATTCATTCATGCGATGTAAGCATCACTAGATGAGCCAGTAGTTATTGCCCATTCCGAGTTACCCTTGAAAAGGCGGTGATTATTGCTGCATGGAATCATACAACATCAGTGTTATAATTGCAACAAGTACCAGCCACGTGCTGCAAACACACTGCGTATGCTTCAAGCAAACAGCTACGTCTCAAAGTCTAAGGGGAGTGGTCCTCAACGAGTCCAGGAAGACATTCTTCAGTCCTGGGTTCCAGCACTGTAAGTTGAAGCCAAACTCTGCTATCAGTCCAAGGACTTGAGCTTGGGATTGGGCACAGTCAGCCACTTGGTATGGTCATAGTCAAAGAGTTCCATACCTCTACAATCCAGGAAGGGGGTCACATTCAGCCTTCTGGCTACAAAGCTATCTGTCTAAGGATGTCTGGTAGCATTGACAGAGAACTGGATAGATATGACTAAGAGTGCTGGTCACTCACTCTTTGAGGCTGTCAGACTGAATCAGTTGTGGATGGCACCGTCAGTCCTGGGGTCTGCCACTAAAAGTCAAGGAAGAGTTACTAAAGGCCACTGCTGCAGAAGGGGAACTTAATTGTGGGGATAGGAGTCAGAATGCTGGATGTTGAGGGGACTACCACAGTGAAGAAGGGGAAACTCGACACATAAAGAAAGATAATAGAGCTTTGCAAGGAAAGGGTCAGTCATGAACTGTAGGCAGCACCGTGTCTTCATCTGGGGGACAGTGAACAACTAGATCTGTCCTGTTAACTCGGTATGTCTGAGGCTCAGAAGATAAACTGGGCAAATAAAGATTTAGGCAAACAGGTTGGGTGGGTCTTGGAGAAGTTTATAACCGATGGGGTGATGTGGAGGACTACCAAGAAGGGAGTGTTTACCTTTGGGGTTGGGAGTTCACCAATACTGAGACACTAAAGTCTGAATGAAGAGTGATTGCTGTTGCTTTCCACTGTGGTAGAATTAAACAGTTAGCAGTGGAGATGAAAATGGCTGCAACCACACCCAGAGTGGGCAGGATAGGTGTTTCAATGAGGGGTATTGAAAAAACCTCCACAGAGGCTGGCATCTCGTCACCAAGTCACCCTTTATTTACATGGGGAGAGACCTTGACAGTGAGCCAGCTCCCTCACAGCCAGCCTTCAAAGTAAACAGGATGGCTGACCTCCTGCTCTTATCTGTCAGCCAGGGCTCCCTGATTGCACCAAATTAACAGCCCCAAGCAGGGAACTCATATTCTATTAGGTCCACCTGTCTGACCTGGTTACAATCACTATAGTGAGGTTTCAACTTTGAGCGACGAGGAACCCTTGCATTAGAAGGACACTGAAGCCAAAAACCAGACATGCAAACACCGAATGCTCTGTGAACCTTGGACATTCACCTACAAAGTGCTGTCACAGTCCTTATCCTATTCTTGACCACATCATGCAGTATTATGAATTAACTCCTCAATGGCTGTAATGCAGTCATAGCATGGATAAGAGAGAACAAGAAGCAATGCAGGTGCATATTAAAAGCCCCAAGGTTGAGCTGTTACTCAGTGCAGAGAGAGGGGGATGCAAGCGGAGAAGAGATTTCAGTGAGAAATTTGGGTATATTTGAGTATTTGATAGAGTACAAAGATTTTAAAGGAAAGGTTTTCAGGGTGGAACCAGGTGAGACATACAAAAGGAGGAGAAGTTGCTAGAGGAGTAGGGGACAGACCAAACTCTGATTTAGAGATAAGGCTACAGTACTACCATAACAGTTTGAGCAAGGCAGGATGTGGAAGGCATAGTAGGTGGGAAAGCTTCATTAAGAAGAAAAGGTGTCATTACCTTCAGTTAATTTGGTCAGGCCAAAATATTAACGCCCACAATATGCTCATGAGTAATAAGGGCAAGTGAATGTATATTTTGGAGGCAGACGTGGAGTGGATTAGCGTTAGCCAATAGTGATAAGTTAAAAAGGTTGTATTTTCTTACTTTTGAGAAGCTTCTTAAAACCAATATTTTTCTCATATATGGGATGCAGGCATCACTGGCTCACCAGCATGTATTGCTCATCCCTAAGAGTCAACCACATTGCTGTGGTTTTGGATTCATACGTAGGCCAGATCATGTCACTAAAGGACATTAGTGAAACAAATGGGTTTTTATAACAAATGACAATAGTTACACAGTTACCATAGGGCTATCTCTTAATTCCAGACTTTTATTGAATTCAAATGTAACCATCTGTCATGTTGGAATACAAACCCATGTCCCTAGAACATTAGAGAGAAAGTGAGGGCTGCAGATGCTGGAGATCAGAGCTGAAAATGTGTTGCTGGAAGAAGGGCTTATGCCCGAAACGTCGATTCTCCTGTTCCTTGGATGCTGCCTGACCTGCTGCGCTTTTCCAGCAACACATTTTCAGCTCCCTAGAACATTAGTCTAAGCTTCTGGGTTACTAGCTCAATGACATTATCACAATGTCACTAAATGTATGAGAACTAAACTAAACAGAAACACAATTGAATGTATAAATACACAATCTGGTAGCATCATACTGACCTGATCTACAACAGAAAGATGCCTTCTTCCTTCCAGCTTGCCCTGAAGGATAGGATTTGGATGTATAGCCCCTGTTGCCATGTAAGGTCTATATCCAGAGAGCAGATAGGAAAGACATATTCCAGAAGGTCCATTTCCTGGATTAATGATTTTAACGACATTGTTATATAGACATAATGTTTCTAAAAACAAATGTAAGAATAAAATAAAATCAGATTAATTTAACCCACCCAATAGATTGTAAGTGATTAGAATGGCTAAGCCACACATTCTATACTGAGGTTTTACTCTGCATCAAAGTCAACGGAATGTAAAATTGTGCAAAATGTGGAACATGTCAATTTTTGTGCCAAGTAGGTTAATTTAAAATGACTCCAAAAGACTTGCCAGATTGACATCGTCAAAAATAACTTTTAATTGTTCAAAATCTGAAATTAGATCAACAATAAGAATATAAATGCAAATGTTTTTGTTTAACTGAAAAAACAATTAAACCTTTATATATTCAAGGTTTAATCGATTTAAAATAAATGTTGATCTAGGCCAAATGTAATTTATCTTTAATTGGTGAAGGCAAAAGTTGATAATTTTTGAATGCAAGATCGACAGATCTCCAATGATATTTTCAGCCAAACAATTTACATTATTTTAAATAAAATGGGCACTTGATTGGTCATAACATTGCATGTGAGACTGTTATGTACTGGTTATGTACAAGGTTATGTACTGTTTAAAAGTTTTGTTTTATTTGGCGAGGCCAGCATTTATTGCCCATCTCTAATTGTAGGATGGGCTGTTAAGAATCATCGACAGTGCTGTGGACCTCGAGTCCATGTATGCCACACTAGGTTAGGATAACAGTTTTCCTTCTCTACAATACATTAATAAATAGATGAGTTCATGCAATAATTGACATAGGTTATTCGCGGAGCATTAGTTCAGCTGTCTATTCCTGATTTTATTAAATTAAAATTTTACCATCTGCAATGGTGGGACTTGAACTGATGACATTGGCCTGAGGTTCTGAATTATTAAAACAGCAACATTACCACTACACTACTGCCTCCTCACCAAACCAATCAAGCGAGCTTTTTGTCTTGAATGGCATCAAGCTTCATGAATCTCGTATGAGCTGCACTCATCCAGGCAAATCAGAGTATTCCATCACACTCCTGACTTGTGCATGGAAGGCAGTGGACAGGCTTTGGGGAATCAGAACTTCAGTTACCCACTGCAAGATTCCTAAACTCTAACCTGCTCTTGTAGCTACTGTAATTATGTGGTTAATTCAGTTTAACTTCTGACTAATGTAAACCGCAACCCCCACCAGCCCTCAGGTTGTCGATAGTGGAGAATTCAGCGATGGTAATTGCAGTAAATGTCAATGAGCAATGGTTAGGTTGTCTTGTTGGTAATGGTCACTGTCTGGCACTTGTGTATCACAAATATAACTCACCAGTTGTTATCCCAAACATGGATATTGTCCATGTCTTGCTGTATGTGCAAATGGAGTTCTTCAGTATCTGAGGAATTGCAAATGTGAACAATGTGCAATCATGAGGGAACAACCCCACTTCTGACCTAATGTTGGAGCAGAAATCATTTATGAAGCAGCTAAAATTGTTGAGCCTTAGACAGTAACCTGAAGAACTCCTGCAGAGATGTCCTGGGCTATATAACCTGTTATACATCTCACCTAATTTTTATTTCAGTTGAAGTCAATATTTAGGAACTCATAGATATGATTTTGCATAAATGATTTCCACATTATTCTTGCAGAGATCCATGTCACGATAGATAATGCTTATGTGCATTCATAGTTTCCTGTTTCCTATACTCAACCCACTCTGCAGGAAACTAACTACTTTAGACCAAACATCTACTGTATACCTGACCTGATTTTCATTTGCATTGATAGAAATAAAAATTAATATATTGCAGTTTCTAAAAGAAGAAGCTGTTTCAATCTTATAATTTCTCAGTAAGTCAATTTACATTAAAATTATCCCCTGCAATACCTGGTAATGTAGCAATGCCTACAGGGCCTGACAGAAGACATTGTCACTATTTTTAAGTCATTCAATTAACATGAGAAAAACATAATAAGTTTTCAGTTGTTTCTCCAGTAGGAGCACAAATTCTCACAGGATCTAATACATTGAAAATTGATAGAATAAGGATTCTACTAGTAAATGGTTTACGTTGTAACCTGTACAGCAAGTTTATTAGCAACTCATTGTTAAAAGCAACAACAGTAGAGTTTTTACTCTCCAAGCTAATGGTAATACTGCAGAAGTCTTGAATACAAGAGCAGGCAGGTTATAAGGGAGCTGTATATAGAATGTTAGTTAGGCCACAGCTGGAGTACTGTGTGCAATTCAGAACACCATCCTACAGAAAGAATGTAATTGTATTAGACAGGGAGCAAAAGAGATTCATCAGGATGTTTCCTGAGCTATGAAGAGAGTGTGGATAGGCTGGGATTATTTACCTTAGAGCAGGGAAGGTGGGGAGGGGTGTTCTGCTTGAGGTATACAAAGTTCTGAGGGGCACAGACAGGGTAAGTAGGTTAAAACCTTTCCCCTTAGAAGTGGGAACACAGTTTTAAAATTCGGAGAGGAGGTTTTGAGGAGATTTCAGAAAAGATTTGTTTCACCCAGAGGGCCATGGGTACCTGGAATTCACTAAAGAATGGTAGGGGCAGGAATCCACAGTTAAGGACAATTTAGAACAGCACTTGAAACACCATAGCATACAAGGCTATGGAGCAAGAGCTGGAAAATTAGATGAAAATAAATGGATGTTTGATGGCTAGTGTAGACACGATAGGCCGAAGAGCCTTTTTCCATGCTGTAAAAACTCTATTATTTCACCCAGGTTCCCTTAACTCATGTCTTCAATGGCCTTATAGGAAGTCTCCTTCTCTGGCAGACCCATGGGGTTCTGTTTCTGGAGCTTACTTCTCATTGAATTCTAAGCTCCACCGAACTTCTCCAAAACCCTAACCACTTTAAGGCTGCTAATAACTGCATATCCGTTGTTGTGGGCCTCTAACCCTGTAAATTCCTGGCTCCTTGTCTCTCTCTCTCTCTCTGAAGTCAGCAAATATCTTAACAATCATCTCCCCAGGTGTCTTTTACCTGAAGTTATATGACAATTTGTAAATTCTTCATTGAATCCGATGTTCAAAATGACTTTCTGATTTTAAAAAATACAGATCAGATCTTCACAGAACTGACAAACCAAAAACCATGTACCCTCCACCTTAGAACCAAGTTCTAAAATAATAATGATAAAATATTTATGCAGCTACTCAAGAGAACAGTTAACTCATTCTCCCACTTCATAAAGCAATACAAAACAGTGACACTTCACCACCTTAGAACATTCAAATGCACTTTACAGTTAAGTAATTTTGAGCTGCTTTAATGTGAAATAATGCTGCAACCAATTTACCTATCAGATCCTACCAACAAAGTCCCGGTTCTTCTTTCAAGCATACCTGAGTATGTTTGTCTCCCACCTGAGATGACAGACAGAGCTTCTATTTAGCATTCCATCTGAAGGATAACATCTCTTAATGGTAAATTTGCCCTGTGATGCAATGTCAACCTGGATCAGCTGCTCAAGTTTTTAGAATTCGACTGGAAACAGATTCTGTTCTGACTCAAAGGTAAGGGTGTCTGCACTCAATCAAGGCTGATAACCAAGAGTGCGTACTTTGATTAACACCTTTTAGGTATTCCATTTATTCCTTCTTAGAATCACAGCTGAAGAATTAATTTATAAGTAGTTACTGTTGTGGCAAGATAAGAGCCAATGTGCACTCAGAAGGATCCCACAAACAGCAGCATGATAAATGACTTGGTGATACTCCAAACTCAGTTAGATATCCTCAGTATGGTGACCATGAAAATCAGAAGTTCCAACTCATCTATTAATCTGAAGGCTATTATGCACAACCAATTAAAAATCCTGTATATATTTATTGTTTATAGAGAGAGGACTTCAATTTTTAGGATCTTGGGAATTTTAAAAAACAAGCATTCAAATTTTCAAAAATTATACTTTTCATTATTGTTATTTTTACATCTATTTTATATATTTTATTGCCTCATTGTTTAAATACTAACTGTTTTTAACATGTATTTAATCAGTCAGATTTTGTTATATAATTATTCTTTTTCTTTGTTATTTGATATTTCTATCTTTTTTAAACACTTAAGCAATGTAACCGCAATGGGAAATAAAATGCAAACTGAATCTGAATAGAACACATTTATACACAGTTACTTCTGAATGTTGTGCACAGATTCATAATAACCATGAATATTTGTGTTAGAAAGGTAGAGGGATCTTACCTATAATCGTGACAGGTATGTTTAGTGAGAGGTCTCCAAGTAGAGAACTTTCTTCCAGAAAAGGCATCGCAATCTTTCTGAAACAACAACTAGATAGTCCTTCTTCTACGGTTTCATGTTCTGTACCCAAGTTTATCTGTTGTAATTCATATTAAGTGAAAGTAATTAAAATGTTTCATTCAGTGCATTTTCTCCTTTTAAAGGGTAAGCTACATTCTTTTGTGCACGTGTGTAAACTTTCACTGTCAAAACAAGTTCGATACAACTGAATTAGTGAGTGGAAATATATCTTTATAATCTATATTTGTTCCAAAGTCATACTTTCAGTGTTGAACTAGTAGCATCCACCTTCAGCCAAAGAGCTTGAGTGGACAATCCATCGTGCCCCCAGAATCACAGATCTCAGTCCTCAATCATTGAACTCATTGCAGATGGTGATATAAAAACCTAAAGGCACTGGATAGTGCAAAATTTGTGCTTCAGAACTTGCAAAGCTATTCTAGTACAACTAAAAGAGTGAAATCTACCGACAATAAGAAATTTACCCAGATATGCCCCGTGCAAGAAGCAGGACAAATTCAACCTATCCATTTCCATGCTGTATGATTGTACGACTCTATGACTCGATAACTCTTGTTCATTAATATTGTAATGGAAAGGATCAACATCAGTGTTTTCAAGTTGCCTTTGCAAAGGAATAAACTGCTCACTGATGCTCAGGTTATATTCGACCGAGACTACTCAGCTCCCATCCTTGTAACAGCCTTGATCCACGCGTGGACACAAGCTAAATTCCAGGCGTGAAGTGAGGACTACTGCCAATGATTTCAAGGTAGCATTTGACTGAGTGTGTCAAGGAATTCTAGGAAATCTGAAAGCATTGTCCAGGTTAAAGTGGCCCACTTGATTGGCATCCGATTCACCATCTTCAACATTCACTCCCTTCACTACTAGGATCATAGGCACTTCAATTAAGGCACACCTCACTCTCTAAACTCTGATGTAAAAGGATCTAGTGGTTCAATCTAACACCATAAGACAACTTACTTAGTTCACGTGTCAACTAGGTAAACCTCCTTTGAAATGTCTCCAATGCATTTACATCCATCCTTAAGTAAGAACACCAAAATTGCACATAGTATTCGTGATGTGGTCTCACCACTGCAATGTACAACTCTTCTAGTTGACCTATTTACAGACCCTTTAGTGCAGTTGACACACTGACAAATCCAATACCTATCCTTTTTAATCCAACTGGGTGTAACTGTTCTTGTTGGAAAAGCGCAGCAGGTCAGGCAGCATCCAGGGAACAGGAGAATCGACGTTTCGGGCATAAGCCCTTCTTCAGGAATGAGGAAAGTTTGTCCAGCAGGCTAAGATAAAAGGTAGGGAGGAGGGACTTGGGGGAGGGGCGTCGGAAATGCGATAGGTGGAAAGAGGTCTTCCTCCAACCGTCGTGTTGTTGTGGTCTGGCGATGGAGGAGTCCAAAGACCTGCATATCCTTGGTGGAGTGGGAGGGGGAGTTGAAGTGTTGAGCCACAGGGTGGTTGGGTTGGTTGGTCCGGGTGTCCCAGAGGTGTTCTCTGAAACGCTCCGCAAGTAGGCGGCCTGTCTCCCCAACATTGAGGAGGCCACATCGGGTGCAGAGGATGCAATAGATGATGTGTGTGGAGGTGCAGGTGAATCTGTGGCGGATAAGGAAGTTTCCTTTGGGGCCTTGGAGGGAGGTGAGGGGGGAGGTGTGGGCGCAAGTCTTGCACCTCCTGCGGTTGCAGGGGAAGGTGTCCAGAGTGGAGGTTGGGTTGGTGGGGGGTGTGGATCTGACGAGGGAGTCACGGAGGGAGTGGTCTTTACGGAATGCAGATAGGGGAGGGGAGGGAAATATATCCTTGGTAGTGGGGTCCGTTTGGAGGTGGCAGAAATGATGGCGGATGATGCGCTGTACATGGAGGTTGGTGGGGTGGTAGGTGAGGACCAGTAGGGTTCTGTCCTGGTGGCGGTTGGAGGGGCGGGGCTCAAGGGCGTAGGAGCGGGAAGTGGAAGAGATGCGGTGGAGGGCATCGTCGACCACGTCGGGGGGGGAAATTGCGGTCCTTGAAGAAGGAGGCCAACTGTAACTGTTCTTGCCTTGCTACATTCTCATCAATTTAATTGCAAAGAATCACTTGCAGTAATTTTCTTTCTCCTCATATATTGCACTTTCATGTCACTGTACTAGGGACACATTTCTAAGCTTCAGACAGGTCAGTAAATACAAGCCTAGCCACGTCGCATGAACAAATTAAAAAAAACCCCGTGATTGCACAATCCTTTATCCAAAATTCCAAAATCCAAAAAGCTCCAAAATCCGAAGATTTTTCATGACGTTTTTTTCTGTATAACACGGTTGTTTGGCTTGCGAACAGGTGACCCAACTCCACACCCACTCTACCCATGTCACTCACATGTGACATGGCAGCATGGCCCAGCACTGGCAGCTGTCAATTGTGTCCCTGCGAGCATACTAGTCACACATGGTTCTGCTGTTCGATATTTTTTTTTTAAATTTCACTGTGAAAATATCA
This sequence comes from Chiloscyllium plagiosum, assembly GCF_037043375.1. Classification (NCBI taxonomy): domain Eukaryota; kingdom Metazoa; phylum Chordata; class Chondrichthyes; order Orectolobiformes; family Hemiscylliidae; genus Chiloscyllium; species Chiloscyllium plagiosum. Next base: position 100,328,095 of record NW_028270142.1, on the reverse strand, counting down.
TTTATTTCAAAATCTGAAAAATTCCGAAATCCAAAAAACAACTGGCCCCAAGGATTTCGGATAAAGGATGGTGTACCTGTATTTAGACTTCCAGGCGGTATGTATGTGATAAGGTGTCAAGTCAAATGTTATTCTAGAAAGTAAAAGCTCAAAAATGTAGGGAATAGCATATAATCATGGAGAGAAGACTGGCTGGCTAACAAAAGGTAGAGAGTAAGCATAAATGTGTCACAGACATCATTGCTGGGTCCTCAACTGTTTACAATGCATAAGTATATCTGACTTAGATGAAAGCATGGTTACCAATATTGCTAATGACTCAAAAGTCAGTAGGGAAGTAAGTTGTAAAGAGGATACCAAAAAAGGTATCGATAGCTTAATTGCGGGGGGGAAAAAGTGTCAAATTGTGAACTTTTTTGATAAGAATAATGAAAGAAAGGGATTTTATCTGAATGGTGAGTGATCACAGAACTCAGATGCAGAGGAATCTGGGCACCCTCGTACATAAATTGCACAAGGTTAGTATTGAAGAACAGCAAGCAATTAGGAAAGCTTAGAAAATGTTATCATTTATTCAAAAGTAGGATGGTGGATTTCAGAAAATTAACGGGTGGCCTAATTTGAACGTATACAATCCTGAAGGATCTTCACAGGTTAGATGTGGAGAGAATATTTCATTTTATGGGAGTATTTGGAACTAAGGAATCACTGCATAAAAATCAAGAAGTTCAATGGTCAAATGGTTCTCAGAAGTTGAGATGGGCCACAGTCCTCGAGAGTTGGGACAGTCTCATGGCCATGGCAGCAGCTGAAGTATTGGCATTGATGGGGTGATTTTGAAGAGGAAACTTCCTGTGTCCAGTCCGTGGCACAGGGCTCCTTGGTACTGCGTCCTCAGGGAATGGTTTAGCAGTTGCTGAGTGTGACAGTGTCCTGTAGCTATGTGAGAAATCAAGATGCCATGTATGGAATAAAAAAAGAAATTTGTCCTAACCTTGTATGGTTTATTTCTTCTTATAAATTTTGCAATTAAAATGGCACCGGCTTATGGTTGCATACACATGTTAATGTATTTTCATAAATACATATAACAATGAATTACTATTAAAACAGTGTTGAGGTGAAATTTTCTCTCACAGGGTGTCGAGACTCCTTCAAACTCCATCCCTGAGAAGCTGTTGGAAGCTGAGTCCTTACATATTTTAAGTTAACAATAGATAGACCTTTGTTAAGCAAATGGGTGAAAGGTTGTCAGTAGTAAGTGGGAATGTGGGTTTGAAATTACAATCAGATCAGCCATAATCTTATTGAATTGCCTATTCCTGCTCCTTATTCATATCTAAATTTTTATGTCTGACATTGTCTTGATTTTAGGTTTCTAATATTCTCAGTCCTCTTTTTACTCAGAGTTTAACAATGTCAGCTTGAATTTTCAGTATGCGCTGCCAACAGACAAGAACCTCAAAAATAGTTAAAACCTTACAAAATTATATTGGAGTTATTAAACCATGATCTTTGTACGAGAAAGTGAAGGTTACATGTTACTAGATGAAAAACATTTGGGTAGTTTTTAGTATATTGACCAACATTCTTCCTTCCATCATCACAAAAAGTAATAGGTCATTGATCTTGTACTTCACACAGAGGGTGGTGCGTGTATGGAATGAGCTGCCAGAGGAAGTGGTGGAGGCTGGTACAATTGCAACATTTAAGAGGCATTTGGATGGGTATATGAATAGGAAGGGTTAGGAGGGATACGGGTCGGGTGCTGGCAGGTGGGACTAGATTGGGTTGGGATATCTGGTCGGCATGGACGGGTTGTACCAAAAGGTCTGTTTCCATGCTGTACATGTCTATGACTCTAACAGACAAGAACCTCATAAATAGTTAAAAACTTACAAAATTATATCAGAGTTATTAAACCATGATCTTTGTACAAGAAAGTGAAGGTTACATGTTACAATATGAAAGAAATTTGGGTGGTTTTTAGTATATTGACCAATATTCTTCCTTCCATCATCACCAAAGGTAACAGATCATTGATCTTGTTGTCTACATCATAACAATATGCTGTTAAAAATGTTTAGCATGTTAGGAGTTGGGGTGTCTCATCAGCTCTCTGAAAAGCCAGCAGGAGACCCACACTGCCTCCTTAAGACAGGCCTGTTGAATTCAATGGCAATCTGGCATTGGCAGGGTCACCAGCAGACCTTTGACTAGAATTAAGATATCAGGGACTGACACCATGTCCACCTCAGCACTAAGGAAGAGGCCATCCCTTCTCCCAGTAGAACACTGAGGATTATAAAGGACCAAATTGTGAGGTATGGGAAGAAGTATATGTGGGATTGGGATTGAAGGAGAGAGAGAGGAGCACAAGTGTTGTAAGCAAGGTCAGGAGGTGATTCTCAGTGAGATCTCCCTTTCCTGGGTGCAGTCTCAATCGAGCACTATAATGGCCTTTACCATGCTGAAGGAAATTTCAGTGGAGGCAGAAAGCCATCTAGATTTGGGTACGCCAACAACTCACCTAATTATGTAGCCTTCTTGGAGCCAAGCTCAGCATCTCTGGAAACACAGGATTGCACCTTTAGTGTATGGAATATTTTGAAATACTTCTGAGATAAATATACAAATCTTAGTTTTCAATAAAGCAAGATTTTTTCAGAACCATTAAGCCGAAGCTCAAGTATTAATGTCTAATTTCCTGGAGTTTTGCAGCTATTACGGGGCTGCAGAGTGTAATTGGATGCTAGTGGCAATTAACAACGTTCAATGTTACAATGCTGCATAGGTAAACATTATTCACATTGCTTAGAAATGGTCGGCGATCTAAACAATGGCTAGCACCTGTGGATATACATATTAAAGGCCACGGCACCTGTGTCGCCTATGTGTTTACACGGTGCTGGAACTCCCATATCGAGGACAATTAACTCACATAAAAATCCTTTCCAAGTACTTAATGCAGTCTGGCAGTCAGTTATTTTTATGTGCGCCTAAATCTACATTGTTCATCATTTCAAGCTCTTATTGTGCACTGACAATAATCCTTTTTCAATCATGCTTCCATGTGCTCAGCAATTCTTTTATTTGTGTTATCAACTGTCTTGTATAAGCCTGTACTGTGACACCGACAAGAGTATTATTCTGGGCCTCCCTGCTTTACAGATTCTGCTCTACTTTCTCGCTAGACCTTTAAATAGCATTAAGTGGTGATGATGAAGAACTTGAGCAACATCTCATTCCAATTGCTGAAATAGCAATGTGAATTTCAACTGCTGCAGAATTATTAAAGACTAGCATCAAGGTGGTCTGTACTCTAGTTACACTTCAACAACTGAGGCAAATATAACTACATGTGGATGCATTTTGTCACAATTAAATCAAAACTGAGAAAACTGAGACACAGTACCTACTCTGGATATCTCTCGTATTGTTTTAGCAATTACTGCTAGACTGTTGAGTTACCCTATCTAAAAATCATTAGACTCGAGAGTGTAGTTGTGGAAGATTCTCCAGCTCCTTGGATGCTGCCTGACCTGCTGTGCTTTTCTAGCACTATACTCTCGACTCTGAGCTCCAACATCTGCACTCCTCAGTTTCTCTTAGAAATCATTAGACCATAAATACTAGAGACCAAGTAAGTCATACTGCATGTCATCTTGACTTGTGCGTTTGGAAATCCCATCCAAGGTTGATTGAGATTATACAGCAACATGAATCATCGCACTGACTGTGAGGGGATCTTGGTAACATTTTTATAACCAGTTAGTGGCTATCCTTCCAAATTGGGAGGCATTGGATGAAAAGTAAGAAAAGTTCAGGTTAGAAGCAGGTGCAATTTAAAATGTGAAAGTACAGCATTGGTGCAAGGAGGAAATTAAAGTAAGAGGGAAAGTAGAGGCTCTTCATTTTATTATATTTTAAAACCTGGTAGTGTTTATTTTAATGTGTGTGTCTGCAATAAAACGTTCTTAAATGGTACAGGTAACAAAATTACACACTGTTCATTAAAAAAAAAGGCTTGCAAATGCACAAACTTTTAAAATCTGAATGTAAGATTATTTGATGCAATATTTTGACAGAAACATCATTATTGAGCCTGCTAGGGTTGTGTGAAGTGCTTGCTTCAGAACCTCACACTGCAGCATTCACCTGCTTATTACATTTTTTTCTTAAAAGGGTAATGCTGCGTGATCAAACAGTGTTGGGGAAGGCAGGGATTACATCAAAATAGAATTGGAGAGGGAAATAATACACACCACTCACCTGCTTATTACAGGAGGGCCCATGGTCGCGCTCTGATTCAAGTAGGGGGCGTGGGCAGGAGGTGCCAAACTCAGCGGCTCTCTCCTTCGTCTGCCTCTGGCAGTGCATGTCCAAAAAAAATCCGCATATTTTTGCCTGGACTAAATTAAATCTTAAAAAAAAACTCCCTAAAACCTGCATTAATAATATCCCGAAACAACTACCATGCAAAATAATCCAGTGATTAGTTTTTTTTTGCAAAATAGAGAGCGGCAGTTCATACATGAAGAAATGAAAAGTTTGATTCAACTGACCTGATCGATTGGATTTCTTGAGCTGTCGGTGATGGAAGTTCCTGACCGTGCACTGCTGCAGCCCTTGCGCTGGGTATACTCGCCTGACCAGGGTTTAAACTGAGTCGATTGTGTAGTAAGGAACACTGTGCTGTGCTCACTCTCACTGCGGCAGGCTGATCCCACCATAGTTCGGACATGAAGAAACCCAAATCATTTCTTTGCAGTTGCCTGCTCCCAATGTCAGTGCGGTGCGGCTGGAGGCGGAGTCCCGATTGTAATTTTCGCTCATCCCACTATTTAAAACAGTCGAACCGAAGTCAAGAAACTTTGGCACAAGCATTCGAGATAGCAGACTGAAAAGGAAAAAAAACTCTGAAGCACACTTGCTTTCTAGTCAAACAAGAGTGTTGGCATAAAACAAGGGGGTTTCAGGCAAGGACACCCTTTTCAGTAAATTTTGAGTTATTTTGAAGTTCCCCCTTCAGGAATTTATACTTTTGAGTTTAGAAAAGTATCCCTCTCCGCAATGTGTACAACCATAGCAACTTGCATTTACATAGCACCTATGTAATAAAAACGTTTCAAGGTACTTCACAGTAGACATTACCAGAGAAAGATTATCAGCTGCAGAAGGACATATTTGGACTAGTGTTGAGAAAAAACTTTGTCAATGTGTAGTAGAACCTCCACCACCAGGTGGCGATAGTGAAGGTGGGAGTCAAACAGGGGAGCTCAAGCAGTTTTCCAGGACCTTCACCAGCAAATGGCAATGGTGAAGAAGGGCAGCTGGAGCAGTGGACACAGAGTCTTCGTCATAGAGTCATTCAGTACTGAAACAGACCTTTCAGTCCAACCAGTCCATGCCAACCATAATCCCAAACTAAACTTGTCCCACCTACCTGCACTTTGCCCGGTACCCACCAAACATTTATTATTCATTTATCTAACTAAATGTCTTTTAACATTGTAACTCTGAAATAAAAATGTCTTTAGGAAAAGACAGATGGAAAAAAGGAACAGATAAACAAAAGATTCCTCAACCCAAATGTAAAAATCAGCCTTCATTCCATTATTTAATATTAAAGTATTAAATAACTTCCTTATTAAATGTTAATTTCCTTTTACGTTTATAATGGCCTAATCCCATTGGAATAGAGAATCGCTGCATCATGAAGTTTGGGCTTTCTGTTTGTTCGAGTCTCATGCTACGTTCATTGGGTAGTCAGCAGGATTCTACAGCACAGGCATCAAGTTAAGCTGGATGAGGTTGAAAGACACCTGACTGAGATGGAGCAGATGGTAATGGCAATGTTTCTGAGAGAGAGAGAGAGAGGGACTCTTGAAGTCTCAGGAATTGGCAGAGGAAATTGGACCTTTAGGCCAAACCCAGGCAGATGCTTTCTATGTGCATTATATTAACGCTATAGTGGAAGGAAATGGTCTCTTATTTGGATATTTTCCTTGCTGATGAGAAGGAAGCTGGACAGATTTGGGATAAGACCGGAAACAACCAATGATTTGAGCGATTGAGGACTGGATTGAGGACAGCTCATTGTGCCATCCAGTGGCTTCAACGTGAGTAAACAGGTGGCATTTCTGATGAAGATATGTGTGGGGAAATCTGTTGGGAGATATTTGGAAGAGGTATAGGTGTTTAACGAATTCCTCAGTGGATCTTTGAGATACTGACAAATGGCTTTTGGGAACAGCCATAGCTGGTCACAGCATCAGCAGAAGCTTTATGCATACAAGCAAGCTGATTGGCCAGACCTGGTTTCTGTATCCTTGGAACTGGTAAAGTTGCCTCTTTGATCCCTCTTCCAACCATCAAGCAGGGAAAGGTAAGTGAAGGGCAGCCTAGCAGAAGAGTGAGAGATGGGAATATCCAGATGAAGTTCAGGAGGTAGGATAGTAACAAAACTCAGTTATCTTTCTTTGAAGCCAGGATCATATCATCAAAATTAAGGGGAAAGATTAGACTCCTAAGGCCAGAAAGAGGTGGCCATCAGGGAGGTGACCACTGGCACAGTCAAAGATGTAAACCTCAAGCTAATGAGGCAGGTGAAACATTGACCTGCTCTGACTACTGCCCACAGGCATCTCTGAAGGATATATAAGCTGATAATGGTTTGGCCAACAAGTGCTGATGTTAGCCCTGACTCCAGAGCCTCTAACTCAGAGTTAGATAGCTACCACAGCATGACAAGATCTTGATACCTGTGGCGCTGTGTGTGAAGAAGGCATTACCAGAGGTTATTAAATATCATCATCAAGAATCCAATAGAAAATTTGGAAGAAAAGTTTCTCCCTAAAGGGCAGTGAGAATGCAGAACTCACTATCATAGGGAGTCATGATTTAGAGGTGCCAGTGTTGGACTGGAGTGTACAAAGTTAAAAATCACACAACACCAGGTTGTAGTCCAACAGGTTTATTTGGAAGCACTAGCTTTGGGAGCGCTGCTCCTTCATTGGGAGCTAGTGCTTAAAAATAAACCTGTTGGACTATAACCTGGTGTTGTGTGATTTTTATCATACGGATTGTCTTTTGTTTCTTTCTACTTTCATGGGATGTGGACAGTGTAGGCTCGGGAACATTTATTGCCCATTCCTTATAGCTTTGGACATGGTGGTAATTAGCGTCTTGAACCACGACAATCCAAATGGTGTATGTACACCAACAATGCCATGAGGGAGAGAGAGATCCAGGATGTTGACTCAGGGATGATGAAGTCACAAGTCAGCTAGGATGCTTGGAAGATAAGTTAAATGATGGAATGCTGCCATGCATTTCTGTCCTTGTTCATTTAGGCCATGGAAAGTGCCACTGAATAAGTCTTCATGAATTACTGCACTGTATCTTGTAGATGGTACACTACTCTCTCATTGTGCGGCAGTGGTGGTACCTGTTTTGTCCTGAATGATGTTGAGTTTCTGATGTGTTGCTGGAGGTGCAGGCAAGTAGAAAGTATTCCATTCCACCCCTGATTTGTGCCTTTTAGGTGGGGGTCATGCTGTGGAGAGTTAGAAAATGACTTACTCCCCACAAAATCTCAACCTCTGATCTATTCTTATGACCATAGTGTTTATATGGCTGCTCCGGTCCAGTTTAATTTCTGATCAATGATATAGCTCAAGATATTGATAGTGGGAGATTCCTCAATGGCAATGCCATAGAATGTGAAGGAAAGGTAGTTAGATTCTTTTTGTTGGGTATGATCATTGTCTAAATGTGCACAGTGTGAATGATACTTGTCACTTATCAACCTAGCCTGAATGTTGTCCAGGTCTTGCTTCATCTGGACACAGATTGCTTCACTATTTGAGGAGTTATGAATGGCGCTGAAGCTGCACTGATGGAAACAAGTAGCATAGAAGTATTTAAGTATAAAAACATTTGAGAGAGAGAGAGGGAATAGAGGTTACAATGATAAGGAACAATGAAAGGAGGCTTGAGGGAAGCATAAATATTAGTATGACCCAGCTGGTCCAAACAGCTTGTTTCCGAGCCATATAAACTATATATAAATATAATCCTATGCAATCCGCACAGTTACACTAATATCTGTTGAAATTGTGTGTTAAATCTATATGTAATCCTATATAAACTATATATAAATATAATCCTATGCAATCTGCTCAGTCACACTAATATCTGTTGAAATTGTGTGTTAAATTCTGCTTGGGGCTGGCACGATCTTCTAGTTTGTGTCACTGAACCAAGCGGCTAGAAAAGTGATGGTGGCCATGCTGGTGCTGAGGGAGAGAATTCCCCTTTTGTGTATGTCATTGCCATGAATGTGTTACTCACTCAAGTGATCTGATCTTTATCCATCACTGCAAAGACTCTGACATCTTCCCATAGAAACAGAGGTTCGTATAATGCCTTCTCTCCGTGCCTGCTCTTCACTTACCTGCTAAAAGCCCTAATCTCAACTGAAAGATTAAGAGATACAGCTGGTCTGCTTTTTAAGGAAATTCTTTAAATCATTAACCAGCTTTTCTGATGCTGTAGTAATATTGCCCTCATCCTGTTTAAAAAAAATAGTTATAGCCCCAAATGCACTGTGCTTGGAAAGATTTGGAAAAGTGAGCATAAGTCTTGGATCACTGCAACTCTGTCCAAAATGTGAAATCTAAGTAAAAGTATTTGTGCATTTGTGCGTGTTTGTGTGTATGTATATGTCTGAGCAGTGAACAACACCATTCTTCACTTAACAGTAATTTGATTGGACGACACAACCAGCATACTGCATCAGCATCACAATTAAAAGAACACAAGGCTTCATTGACTGGTGCCAATATAAGCATCATAATCATGTGATAATCTAATTAGTGTAATGCTGCCAGTGTGATATATTCCAAATTACTTGGCACATCTGGTTGGACTGAAGTGGGACTAAAGCCTTTTTCTTCATTTACAGCCTGTATAGGCTCATGAATACCTCTGTCGCCGGGAGTTTTAAGTTTCTGAAACAACGAACAAACAAAACTTTGTTCTATAACTTGGTAATCACTTGCAAGCGCAAGGGTTAAGCTTTGGATGTTGTCTGGATCTCCCTTTTAAATATCAATACAAGCAGAGCTGTTAATAGCCTCAGTGGTTTGATTGAACTTAAACCTTACTTTCTCATGATGCAAAAATCAAGAGTTGTGACAACTATTATTGTCTTAACATGCAAATATTACAAGAGGTTAGCAAAAATGGAATACAGACATGTTACATCTCTTGGCCCAATTATTCTTTTCACCGGTAACCTTATTTCAACATTCGGAAGGGACTCAAAGATGTATGTTGTTGAGTTGGCCAATGAATATTCAATTAGTTCCTCCAGTTACAAAATAGTTCAGTATTACTGTATGCTATGATTGCATTAAATATCACTGTTAACCTAGATCATAAGACCATGATCTATAATAAATAAATTCAAAATACTAGTAGTGGAAATGAAAGCTTATTAAAATGGTAAAAGGCAATTCTCATTATGATGGAAAAGTAATAAGAACTTGAAACATGGAAATAGAGAGAGGAGTTGGAATAGGAAGGGGAGCTAGCTCATCCCTCCTCACCCATATGGGCGTATCCTGCATTTGGATCATAACAAATGGAGACCATTGCCAATGGAGTGATAGCAACACAGTTCAGCAGAAGCATGGCCGAGGAAGATGCTTATATCATCATCTGCAACTGCAAGTTATAGTCTCAGCTGTTAAACAAACTTGAATGTGATTTTCAATAAATGTAATCAAGTGATTGTTATTAGTACATGTCTTGACAGGGACAAAGATTGTGATTTTCAGGGGCTGAGCTTTCTGAGCGGGTAATTAAGCCAGTTATAGCTTGAAAAGCTTATAAAACTTTTCCAAAAAACCCTCTTGGGAAAAAGAAAAGTAGTAAGATTGACACATTGCCCAAAGATGGCAGAATATATGAAGCCATTCTCTCCGCACAACAACATCTTCTACAAGCATTTGCTACAATTACTGTATTGGCCAAGTAGCTAGGATGCAGAAAGCAAGCAAGCTATATGGGAATTACAGTCTGTTGTACCAATCGCAAAGCTGTCATGTGTTCTGAAACAAAAATACAAATTACTGGAAAAGCACAGCAGGTTTGGCAGCATCTGTGTAGAAAAATCAGGGTTAATGTTTCGGGTTGAGTGACCCTTCTTCAGAGGGGTTCTTGTCAAGCAGTTGTCAAATAATCCCTCCCAGTCAAGAGTTTGCTGCTGGAAAAGCACAGCAGGTCAGGCAGCATCTGAGGAGCAGAAGAATCGACGTTTCGGGCAAAAGCCCTTCATCAGGAATGAGGCCTCATGAGGATGGCCTCAACAGTGATCTTAGGTTCATGTTGCACGACATGTAACCCCATGATACAGTTCTGTGTAAAATCTTACTTACTGTTCTATGTTGACACCATCACCTTCAGAACTTGCTATTATCTCTCAACTTTGGTTTGTACAGTTTCAGAGTATGTGTTACTTTGGTTAGACCCCTGTCATGCGACTCTAATGCCCATCATGTTATTCCAGTAATTTGGTTTGTCTCTAGCACCATCCTATTTTTGATTTTTTTGTAATTATTAATTAGATCATAGGTCATCTCCTCACTTGCTATCATCTGTTGCTACTTTACTCACACCACCTGACACTTTTGATCCCCTGCAAAGACTATTCAATCTGTCAACACTCCCCTCACAATATTTGTATTTATCTTTTGACACGTTTAATAACCAGGAATAATCTTACTATTATCTTTTTGCATAATAAGGCTGTGTCTGTGTGCTTCCTTCCACTTCATGTGACAAAGGAGCAGTGCTCAGAAAGCTTGTGATTTCAAATAAACATGTTGGACTAGAACCTGGTGTCATGTGACTTCTGACTTTGTCCACCCCAGTCCAACCCTGGCACCTCCACATCATGAACAGCAAAAACACCAGCATATAATAGAACATTCATCCTTGGAATGTAGCTAAGACAATTCTGGATTGAAATTGCATCTTTTACCTGGAGGACCTGAGTTGTCCAGAATTACTAGGGTGATCAGTATGCACGGATCCAAATATTGTGACCATTCACAAGATACCAATTACAGCAAATGAGACTGTGTATACTCACCATGAATCAGACCAGGATATACAACATTTTCTTTTTCAAAAGTATACTTTATTCATAAATAATTTGATGGTCTGTACAATTGGTCATGCCATACGTATGTAAACATTTACATACAGAGATCAAAACTTATCATTTTTATACAGGTCTGTACATTTTTCAATCATATGCCCATATAATTAGCTGAGGCGTCAGCAGAGCCCAAATGACTGCATGGGCCCCCTGTTCTTCGTTAGGCAGGCAGACTTTACACAGTGGTCTTTCCCCACCGCGCCTTGGCGGAAGCTGCCCCAAGCTTCAGCGCGTCCCTCAACACGTAGTCCTGGACCATGGAATGTGCCAATCTGCAGCACTCATTCGGGGTCAACTCCTTCAGCTGGAAGATCAGCAGGTTTCGGACCACCCAGAGAGCGTTCTTCACCGAGTTGATGATCCTCCAGGCACAGTTGATGTTCGTCTCGGTGTGCGTCCCGGGGAACAGACCGTAGAGCACGGAGTCCCGCGTCACGGCGCTGCTCGGGACGAACCTCAACAAACACCACTGCATTCCTCTCCAGACTTCCTCTGCATAGGCACATTCCAGAAGGAGGTGTGTGACAGTCTCGTCCCCCCCGCAGCCGCTTCAAGGGCAGCATGCGGTGTGGCTGAGATTCCGGGCGTGCATAAAGGATCTCACAGGCAGAGCCCTTCTCACCACCAGCCAAGCCATGTCTTGGTGCTTGTTGGAAAGTTCTGGCGATGAGGCATTCTGCCAAATGGCTTTGACAGTCTGCTCAGGGAACCGCTCGATAGGATCCGCCCTCTCCTTTTCCCAAAGGGTCTCAAGGACACTACGTGCTGACCACTTCCTAATGGACTTATGGTCAAAGGTGTTTTAATGAAGGGTCCTCCCTGAAACATCAACTCTCCTGTTCCTCTGATGCTACTTAACCTGCTGTGCTTTTTCCAGCTCCACAATTTATTGACTCTGACTTTCCATCATCTGCAGTCTTCACTATATGCAGGGCATATAACAATTGTACCAAGACAGAATCGATGCCATAGGAAAATTCAAAGGAAGATGCAATTCCATCAATCAACTTTCCCAGAAAGTGCAAGGTTCACTTGAGCTAGATGATATGGAATGCAATGTAAATTAGCACTCAGATTGGTGCACTTCTGTTATGTACATGCTGAAGAAAATAGCACAGTGAGGATACTTTTGGACCAAAAATGTATAACATTTTTCTAAAGAGATGCCCACACAGAATTCCAACATTATCCATTCTTCATTTCAGCAAAGGGAGACAAAGGGATTGATTAACAGGAGACAAAATAAAGAACGGGAGTATGCTTGTAAGAAACATAAACAAAAAATAACAACTTCAATAGTTCTGTTATTGAAGGTTAGTTAAGACAAATGTAAGTACCTTAAAGTCAGAAATAGAAGGAGTTATCATAGAGAATAAATGAATGGCAGAAGAATTTACACATATTTTGGAGCTATCTTCACAATAGAGAATGCAAATAATGTCTCAAAAATGTTGGCGAAAAAACATCACAAGGGTTTAGTGAGAGGAAGGAACTGAAGGAAATCAGCATTAATAAAGATGTAGTGTTGGGGAAATTGATAGCATTAAAGGCTGATAAATCCCAAATGGCCATAAACTACATTGATAGTCCACAAGTAGTTGAGGAAGCATCCCTGGAAGTAATGGATGCATTGGCAGTCATCTTTCAAAATTTTCTAGACGCTGGAACAGTTCCTATGAATTGAGGATAGCAAATGTAGCCACACTACTTGAATGACATAGAGACAAAACTGGGGATTGTAGACAAGTTAGCCAGACATTAGTAGTAGGGAAAATACTAGAGCTCATTATTAAAGATGTAATAGCAGAGCACTTAGAAAACAGTGACGGTATCAGACAGAGTCGGAGCATGGATTATGAAAGGGAAATAATGCTTGACAAATCTACTGGAATTGTTTGAAGACTAACTAGTAGAATTGATGAGAGGGAGCTAATGGATGTGGTTTTTTTGGATTTTTAGAAGGCTTTTGATGAAGACCCATACAGGACATTAGCATGCAAAATTAAAGTACACAGATTTGGTGTGTACTGGTTGGCAGACAGGAAACAAAGACTAAATGGGTCTCTTCACCAAATGTCCAAATGTTAGGCAATGGCTGTTGGGGTACTACTAGGATTGGTACTAGGACCCTAGCTATTCATAATATGTATGAATGATTTAGATGATTTAAATGTAATGTCTCCAAGTTTAAAGGTGAGGAGGATGAAGAGATGTTGCAATGGATTTGGACAGGCTGAATGAGTGACCAAATGCATGACAGATGCCACATAATGTGGAAAATTGTAGGTTATTCACTTTGGTAGTGAAAACTGGAAGCCAGACTATTACTGGGACGGTAATACATTGGGAAAAAGGGAGGTGCAACAAGATCTGGGTCTTCTTGTACACCAATCACTGAAAGTAAGCATGCAGGTGCAGCAAGTAGTGAAGAAGGAAAATGGTATATTATCCTTCATAGCGAGAGGATTCAAGGACAGGATTAGAGATGTGCTGTTACAATTGTACAGGACTTTGGTGGGACCACACTTGGAGCATTGTGTGCAGTCTTAGTCTCCTTTGAATCATAGAATCCCTCCAAGATGGGCGGCATGGTGACTCAGTGGTTAGCACTGCTACCTCATAGTGCCAGGGACCATGGTTCAATTCCATCCTATCGTAATTGTCTGTGTGGAGTTTGCACATTCTCCCCATATCTGCATGGGTTTCCTATAGGTGCTCCAATTTCCTCCCACAAAACAAAGATGTGCAAGTTAGGTGAATTGGCCATGCTAAATTGCCCACAGTGTTCAGGGATGTGTAATATAGGTGCATTAGTCAGAGGTAAATGTTGAGTAATAAGGCAGGAGAATGGGTCTGGGTGGGTTAATCTTCAGAAGGTCGGTGTGGACTTGTTGGGCTGAAGGGCCTGTTTCCACACTACAGGAATTCAGTTTTAGTGTCCTTACCTGAAGGAGGATGTTTAAGCTACATACGGATTGAAATTTATTGAATGGCCGGACTGATTTGTGAATAGAAACTGAATCAGTTTGGACTATATTCATAGAATTTAGAAAGATGATGGGAGATTTCATAGAAACCTATAAAGATTCTAACCAGGGCACAGTTTAAGGACATAGGGTAGACTATTTAGGACTGAGATGAGGATATCTCAGAAGGTGGTCAGTCTGTGGAATTTCCTTGCCATAGAAAGTAGTTCAGGTGAAAGAATTGAATGTTCTCAAGGAAGAATTATATATAGTGCTTAGAGCTAAAGTGATAGAAAAACATTTAGAGAGAAAGCAGGAGCATGGTTGAATGATCAGGTTATAATTGAATGGTGGCGTAGTAGTGAGGGCTGAATAGCCTACCCTGATCCTATTTTCAATGGTTCTATTAGAGAAACTGAATCTTAAATTCACAGGAAGTAAATTCTTCTCCAAGTTTGGAAAATATTGCTGGCACCCCTGACAGTGTGTTCTGGACACCTACCATTTACCCGTTGCATCTCTTTTGAACTTTCCACCTATCAATAAATACATGCCCCCAAGTATGAGACTTTTCAACTCTGGGAAAAAGATTCTGACTGTCAACCCTATCTATGTTCTCATGATTTTATAGACTTCTTTTTGAGTGGGAGCAGCGGCCGAGTAAAGGCGAACCCGGGAGACTACAGCTAAGGTAAAACAGTTTGTTTCAAAATTACTTACCTGTAGCGGGCAGCGGTGTTTTTTATTCTCTCTTCACAAAAAGAGCGGGAGCAGCAGAGGAAGTGACGGCAAGCAGAGGGGCAGCCGGGAAGGAGAACTGTGAGTATAAATACTCACCCTTTAATCACCAACGGTCATTTGAGTGGGAGCAGCGGAAGTGAGGTTGGAGCGCATAGCTGGGCGGGAAGGTAAGTGATTAGTATTTGAGTGGGTGTGTTCTAGACCCCAGGTCCTACTTCCGTAGGGCCTCCCTCCCACCCTCCTCCTCTAACCTAACTTTAAAGTCCACAGGTAAGTGACTCAGTGTTATTGACTCAGTGTTCTTGTTTTTGGAGAAAGTGTACAGTCATGGCAGCGCAGGCGGTGAAATGTTCCTCCTGCAGGATGTTTGAGGTAGGGGTGACCACCGATACTCCTGCCGACTTCGTCTGCAGGAAATGCAGTCAGATCCTGATCCTCACCGAACGAGTTAGGGAACTGGAACTGGAGTTGGATGAACTGAGGATTATTCGAGAGGCTGAGAGGGTGATTGATAGAAGCTACAGGGACATAGTTACGCCGGAGAACAGAGGTAGCTGGGTAACAGTTAGAGGTGGGAAGGGGAAGAAGCAGGCAGTGCAGGGTTCCCCTGTGGTCGTTCCCCTAAAAAATAAATATACAGCTTTGGAAACTGTTGGGGGGGACAGCGTTGCAGGTGTAAGCTGCAGTGAAGGGGTCTGTGGCTCTGAGACTCAGAAGGGAAAGGGGGAGAGGAGGAGAGCGCTAGTTATAGGGGACTCTCTAGTTAGAGGGACGGACAGGCGGTTCTGTGGACATGGGCGAGACTCACGGATGGTTTGTTGCCTCCCGGGTGCTAGGGTCCGAGACGTCTCAGACCGTGTCTTCAGAATCCTTAAGGGGGAGGGTGTGCAGCCAGAAGTCGTGGTGCACATTGGCACCAACGACATAGGTAGGAAGAGGGGTGGGGAGGTCATTCAAGAGCTCAAGGAGTTAGGCTGGAAGCTAAAAGCTAGGACAGACAGAGTCGTCATCTCTGGGTTGTTGCCGGTGCCACGTGACAGTGAGGCAAAGAATAGGGAGAGAGTGCAGTTGAACACGTGGCTGCAAGGCTGGTGTAGGAGGGAGGGCTTCAGATATTTGGACAATTGGACTGCATTCTGGGGAAGGTGGGACCTGTACAAACAGGACGGGTTGCACCTGAACCAGAAGGGCACCAATATCCTGGGGGGTAGGTTTGCTAGCACTCTTTGGGGGGGTTTAAACTAATTTGGCAGGGGGATGGGATCCGGACTTGTAGTCCAGCAAGTAGGTTAGCTGTTTGTCAGGATGCCCAAGACTGTAGGGGGGCTGTGGAGAAGGTAGCACTGACAGGGACTACTAGCGGACACAGAGATGGGCTCAAGTGCGTATACATCAACGCAAGGAGTATCAGAAATAAGGTGGGTGAACTTAAGGCGTGGATCGGTACCTGGGACTACGATGTTGTGGCCATCACGGAAACGTGGATAGATGTGGGACAGGAATGGCTGTTGGAGGTTCCTGGTTACAGGTGTTTCAGTAAGATTAGGGAGGGTGGGAAAAAAGGAGGGGGGGTGGCATTGCTAATTAGAAATGGTATAACGGCTGCAGAAAGGAAGTTTGAGGGGAATCTGCCTCTGGAGGTAGTATGGGCTGAAGTCAGAAATAGGAAAGGTGCAGTCACCTTGTTGGGTGTTTACTATAGGCCCCCCAATAGCAGCAGAGATGTGGAGAAACAGATTGGGAAACAGATTTTGGAAAGGTGCAGAAGCCACAGGGTCGTAGTCATGGGCGACTTCAACTTCCCAAATATTGATTGGAAGCTCTTTAGATCAAGTAGATTGGATGGGGCGGTGTTTGTGCAGTGTGTCCAGGAAGCTTTTCTAACGCAGTATGTAAATTGTCCAACCAGAGGGGAGGCCATATTGGATTTGGTACTCGGTAATGAACCGGGACAAGTGGTGGGCTTGTTAGTGGGTGAACATTTTGGTGATGGTGACCATAATTCTGTGACTTTCACCTTGGTTATGGAGAGAGATAGGTGCGCACAACAAGGTAGATTTTATAATTGGGGGAAGGGAAATTACGATGCTGTAAGGCAGGATTTGAGGAGCATACGTTGGGAGCATAGGCTGTCAGGGAAGGATGTGGTGGAAATGTGGAACTTTTTCAAAGAGCAGATACGACGTGTCCATGATATGTATGTACCTATCAGGCAGGAAAGAAATGGTCGTGTGAAGGAGCCTTGGTTGACGAGAGAGGTTGAATGTCTGGTAAAGAGGAAGAAGGAGGCTTACATAAGGTTGAGGAAACAGGATTCAGACAGAGCAGTGGAGGGATACAGGATAGCCAGAAGGGACCTGAAGAAAGGGATTAGGAGAGCTAAGAGAGGGCATGAAAAATCGTTGGCGGATAGGATCAAGGA
This sequence comes from Chiloscyllium plagiosum, assembly GCF_037043375.1. Classification (NCBI taxonomy): domain Eukaryota; kingdom Metazoa; phylum Chordata; class Chondrichthyes; order Orectolobiformes; family Hemiscylliidae; genus Chiloscyllium; species Chiloscyllium plagiosum. The sequence continues at coordinate 100,310,736 of NW_028270142.1, read as the reverse complement.
TAACCCCAAGGCATTTTATGCGTATGTGAGAAACCAGAGAATGACGAGAACGAGGGTAGGTCCGATCAAGGACAGTAGTGGGAGACTGTGTATTGAGTCGGAAGAGATAGGAGAGGTCTTGAACAAGTACTTCTCTTCAGTATTTACGAACGAGAGGGACCGTATTGTAGAAGAGGAGAGTGTGAAATGGACTGGTAAGCTAGAAGAGATACCTGTTAGAAAGGAAGATGTGTTGGACATTTTGAACAACTTGAGGATAGACAAGTCCCCCGGGCCTGACGGGATATATCCTAGGATTATGTGGGAAGCAAGAGAGGAAATTGCAGTACCGTTGGCAATGATCTTCTCGTCTTCACTGGCAAAGGGGGTGGTACCAGGGGACTGGAGAGTAGCGAAGGTTGTGCCCCTGTTCAAAAAAGGGAATAGGGATAACCCCGGGAATTACAGGCCTGTTAGTCTTACTTCTGTGGTAGGCAAAGTAATGGAAAGGGTACTGAGGGATAGGATTTATGAGTATCTGGAAAGACACTGCTTGATTAGGGACAGCCAGCACGGATTTGTGAAGGGTAGGTCTTGCCTTACAAGTCTTATTGAATTCTTCGAGGAGGTGACCAAGCATGTGGATGAGGGAAGAGCAGTGGATGTAGTGTACATGGATTTTAGTAAGGCATTTGATAAGGTTCCACATGGTAGGCTTATGCGGAAAGTCAGGAGGCATGGGATAGAGGGAAATTTGGCCAATTGGATAGAAAACTGGCTAACCGGTCGAAGGCAGAGAGTGGTGGTAGATGGTAAATACTCAGCCTGGAGCCCAGTTACAAGTGGAGTTCCGCAGGGATCAGTTCTGGGTCCTCTGCTGTTTGTAATTTTTATTAATGACTTAGATGAGGGAGTCGAAGGGTGGGTCAGTAAATTTGCAGATGATACGAAGATAGGTGGAGTTGTGGACAGTGAGGAGGGCTGTTGTCGGCTGCAGAGGGACTTAGATATGATGCAGAGCTGGGCTGAGGAGTGGCAGATGGAGTTCAACCCTGCCAAGTGTGAGGTTGTCCATTTTGGAAGAACAAATAAGAATGCGGAATACAGGGTTAATGGTAGGGTTCTTAGTCAGGTGGAGGAACAGAGGGATCTTGGGGTCTATGTACATAGATCTTTGAAGGTTGCCACTCAGGTGGATAGAGTTTGTAAGAAGGCCTATGGAGTATTATCGTTCATTAGCAGAGGGATTGAATTCAAGAGTCGTGAAGTGATGTTGCAGCTGTACAGGACTTTGGTTAGGCCACAGTTGGAGTACTGTGTGCAGTTCTGGTCGCCTCACTATAGGAAAGATGTGGAAGCTTTGGAGAGGGTGCAGAGAAGATTTACCAGGATGTTGCCTGGAATGGAGAGGAAGTCGTACGAGGATAGGTTGAGAGTTCTCGGCCTTTTCTCGTTGGAACGGCGAAGGATGAGGGGTGACTTGATAGAGGCTTATAAGATGATCAGAGGAATAGATAGAGTAGACAGTCAGAAACTTTTTCCCCAGGTACAACAGAGTGTTACAAGGGGACATAAATTTAAGGTGAAGGGTGGAAGGTATAGGGGAGATGTCAGGGGTGGGTTCTTTACCCAGAGAGTGGTGGGGGCATGGAATGCGCTGCCCGTGGGAGTGGTGGAGTCGGAATCATTGGCGACCTTTAAGCGGCATTTGGATAGGTACATGGATGGGTACTTAATCTAGGTTAGAAGTTCGGCACAACATCGTGGGCCGAAGGGCCTGTTCTGTGCTGTATTGTTCTATGTTCTATGTTCTATGTTCTATGTTCTATGTTCTATGTTCTATGTTCTATGTTCTTTCAAGTCTCCCCTCAGCCTCCGCTCCTCCAGAGAAAATAATTCTAGTTTTTTTAGCATGTCTTTATGGTTCAGGCCTCTAATCCAGCCAGCCACCTGATAGACCTCTTCTGCACCCTCTCCAAAGCCTCCACATCCTTCCTGGGATGTGGCAACCAGAATTTAAGGCAATACTCTAAGTGTGGCCTAACTAAAGTTTTATGAAGCTGCAACATGACATCCTGACTCTTGTACTCAATGCCCCAATCAACAAAAGGCAAGCATGTCATATGCCTTCTTTACCACCCTATCTACTTGTGTAGCCACTTGCAGGGAACTATTGACTTGCACCCCAAGATCCCTCTGTATGTCAATGCTGTTCAAGATTCTGCCTTAACCTTTTTCTTAATATTTGATCTCCCAAAGTGCACCACCGCACACTTGCCCGGATTAAACTCCATCTGCCATTTGTCTGCCCATATCTGGAATAGATCTATATCCCTATGTATCCTTTGACAACCTTCTACATTATGCCACAAGTCCACTGATCTTTGTGTCGTCTGCAAATTTGCTAAACCACACATCTACATTTTCATCCAATATATCCCAAATAGCAGAGATCCCAGTACAGATCTCTGCAGAACACCACTAGTCATGGACCTCCAACCATAAAAACACCCTTCCACCACTACCATCTGCCATCTATGGGACAAGGCAATTCTGAATTCGAAAGGCCGGGTCCCTGTGGATCCCATGCATCTTAATCTTCTGTATGAGCATACCTTGAGGGGCCTTGTCATAAACCTTACTAAAATTCATGTAGACAACAGCCACTGCTCATCAATCAACTTTGTCACCTCCTTGAAAAATTCAGTCAAGTTAGTAAGCCATGACCTGTCTTGCACAAAGCCATGCTGACTGTCCTAATTAGGCCATGCTTTTCCAAATGCATGTAAATCCTATATCTATAAGATCCCCCCAGTAGCTTCCCAACCACCAACGTGAGACTCACTAGTCTACAGTTTCCTTGCTTATCCCTATTTCCCTTCTTGAAAACAGGAACAAAATTAACTACTTGCCAGTCCTCCGGGACCTCTCCAGTGAGGATACAACGATCCTAGTCAAGACCTGAGCGATCTCCTCTCTTGCCCCTCACAATACCCTGGAGTAGATCCCATTGGGTCCTGGGGGCTTATCCACTTAATGCTCTTCAAGAAACCCAACACCACTTCTTTCTTGATCTCAAAATGCCCTAGCATGTCAGCATGCTCCACACAAATCTCACTTGGCTCTATCTTTGGCTCTATCTATTCAGGTTATGGGATCTGTCCCAAACAGACAAAGTTGAAGATGTAAGATAAAAGCTCTTCAAGACAAAGAAGATGTGCAAAAAATGTCAGAATTTTAAAACTTTAAGTAGCAATCTTAAGTACCAACCTTTCCTAACAAAGCATTGTTGTTAGTGCTAATAAGTCTGAATAATAACCTGGATGAAACCACATGACCCACTGCATGCTACAAAGAGGAAGCATATTGTAATTTGAGATTCAGTAATCTATAACTGCTAGTTGTAATGTGAGCAGTGAAAAAAATCTGTTTGAAATTTTAAGTAATCTGAATCCATATTATTGTGTATTTCAAATAACAAGACATACGGCACCATTTCAGTACTGAGATGCTATTTGTTCATTCAGAAGCCTCACTACTGATATCCCACTCTGCTATCTAAGGCTAACAGTCAATTCATCAACATCTCAAGAACACTGAACATGGAAGTCAGAGCAGGTACCTGGCATCTTGCTGCTTGCTCTAAAGGACCTTCATGTTTGACACTGGGCATGCTCCATGAACACTGGCCCTATGCACCCTATATTCACTGACATTGGTAACCGATATGTGCTAGCTTCTAAGAACCCTCATGGAACATCTCTGATCCACTTTCAGGGTGCTTATACATCTCCAGACTGTTTACTTGCTGTCTTAGTGCTCACTCACTCTAAGCCTACCTGGTTAATCACAGGATATCTGCCTAGCATTGCCTTGCCATTTGTGAATTGATCACTCTGCCAAAGCTACAAGGCTTACATTATTGCAGTATTGCCATGTCAAGTTAGGAATCTTGTCATGGTTAACAGCAGATCTCAGTCAAGTCAAGGAAGATAGGCTTCATTCAGGCAGTAAGTAAGACAAACACAAAACATAACGCATAAGAAAGAAGGATAAAGATACAAGTTACTATTTACCCTGGTACTGAAGAAAAACTCAACGGTGACAATTCTCAACATTAACATCTGAGCGGGTAATTGGCCTCTCCAGCTCCTAGGGCCTCCACCTTGGCCAGCAAATCAAGAGCAGCCTCTGATATCAGTCCAGGGGCAAGTACATAGTCAGTTAACAATTTGGGGCAGTCAGAGTCAGGACCCTTTCCTCATATGGGGCGATGAAGCTGAACATCGGGGTATGTCTTGACTCTTTCTGCCCTATTGTGGGTTGTTTTCTTCCTGGAATAGGAGAGGGGCAGGTATGCAGGGAGATGAAAGTGGTGACACATCTGTTACAATTCAGCCATTTGATGGAATGCTCCCCAATTGCCTGGATGAGTGCAGCTCCAATATCACTCAAGAGGCTGAATAGCACCCAGGACAAAGCAGCCTGTATTTATACACTACTTACCAGCTTACAGATACAAGGGTCTTGTGGTGGCGTCTATACATCATCCAAGTTTCAGAACCACACAGAAGAGTCATTGAGTGCTAAAGATCTACTGGGTACCCAGGAAAAGGCCCTTCAGTCCACACCAGTCAGTAACTACCACCTAACTATTCTATTCCCATTTTCTAGTGCCTGGCCATAGCTTCATATGCCTTGGGCAAATGCATATCTAAGTACTTCTTAAATATTATGAGGGTTTCTACTTCTACTATTCTTACAAGCTGTGAGTTCCAGATTCCCACCACCTTCTGGTTAAAAAAAGTCTTTCCTCCCATTCGCTCCAAACCTTCTGCCTTTATCTTAAAGCTATGCCCCGGTCAGTGATCCCTCCATCACAAGGAAAATTTTCTTCCTGTCTACCCTATCTATACTTCTCATAATTCAATACATCTCAATCGTGTCTCCTCTCAGTCTCCTTTGCTGTAAGAAAGGCTTATGCCCGAAACGTCGATTCTCCTGTTCCTTGGATGCTGCCTGACCTGCTGCGCTTTTCCAGCAACACATTTTCAGCTCTGATCTCCAGCATCTGCAGCCCTCACTTTCTCCTTTGCTGTAAGGGCAACCGTCCCACTCTATCCAATCTCTTTTCATTATTGAGTTGGAAAGATGACTGCTTTATACACAAGGATCTTGGTATCAGCACAGATGTCATGGTAAACACTACCTGTACAATCCAAAGGACAAGAGCATCTGATACACCACCTGAAGTCCCCTGCAGGCCACTTACCATCCTGACTTGAAAATATATCCAAACTATTGCTGGGTGAAAAATCCTGGAACTTCCTTTCTGGCAACACTGTGGATACATCTACCTTATATGGATTGTAGCAATATACCTTCACAGGGCAAATTAGGCAAGGGCGATAAATGCTGGCCTCACCAGTGATGCCTATAACATGGGAAAGAATATTGAAAAACATGTTGTGAGACTTCCCTCCAAGATTAAGGTATAAAAACAGGGGGATGCCTTTGCATTTGAGCCATCAGTAATAGCCAAACTGTGGTAAGTTTTGAACAAAATCTGCAGTAAATCTTTTTCATCTTGACTTTGTAGAAATAACAGTCTTTCTGGTTAGAAAATACTGAAAATACTCACATGGCAAGATAAATAGAATTGACATTTCAGGTCCATGAACCTTTTCTCAGATCTCTTTGAATTTGAGGCAATTGTTTGATTTTCTGATGAGCTGTGGTAAATCATGAGTTGAAGTCTTGATTTCTACATCTAGATCTATTCAGTAATTTTATAAGAATAATTATTAGTCTGCATTGATTGGGTAGCTGAAGTAACTGTCAGCAATAGTTGATACCTTACAGAGCCTAAATGAGGAAGAATTCAATTCAGCAATAACCCAGTAAATATATATCTCAATACAAGGTGCTCTGAAAATAAGCTTAACATCTACATCAGTCCAATCTTACAGCAATCTGTTATCAGACCTCCTGATGTGATCTATAATGTTTGTGCTGTGAAGCACTGGACCATTTTATTACATTACAGGCACAAAATGCACATTTTTTAAAGGCACTTACCTGAAACTGTTTTTGCTAATTTCGTCCCTGTTAATTAACTTCACTACTTAAAGCTTAGGTCTACATTAGTGACAAAGAACAGTATTATGGAACAGAAGCTTGTCACTCATGATAAATTAGGAATTTTTTTCATAAAAATTATACAGCCTCAGTTTAAGGGCTCTTGTGGTGGAATGGTAGTGTCCTTACCTCTGGGTTAATAGACATGGATTCATATCTCACATTCCAGAGGGGTGTCATAACATCTCTGAACAGGTTGATTAGGAAGATAGGGACTCTCGTGGTGCAGTTACAGTGTCCCTATCTCTGGGTTAGAAAGCCTGAGTTCAAGTCCTACATATTCTTGAGATATGTCATAATATGTCTAAACATATTGATTGAGAACTAAAATAAAACATAGAACTGAAGATGTTGGAAATCTGAATCAAACATAGAAACTCAGCAGGTCTGGCAGCATTTGTGGAGAAAAAGACAGAACTAATGTTTCTTCAGAATTTATATTTAAATTGCAGCTTTAAGTAATCAAGGTGTAAGTGATCTTGTGAAGGTTAATTGTTTCAGGTGATTTTGTATGTGTGCAAATACATTAGCCCAGATCAGTCGTGTGTTCGTTGATAATGCCCACAAAAAATTTCTACATGATCATATTGTGATTTGTCAGTAATATTTGAGAAGATTTTTAGCTCAGGTTGAGGTTCTGGTTGTAAGTTTGCTCGCTGCGCTGGAAGGTTTATTTTCAAACGCTGTTGAAAGATGATGTTACCTAGTATGGTGATACTAGGTAACATCATCAGTGAGCCTTCAATGAAGCACTGGTGTTATGTCCCGCTTTCTGTTTATGTGTTTTAGTTTCTTAAGGTGGGTGATATCATTTACGATTCTTTTCCTCAGAGGCTGGTAGATGGGATCCAAATCGATGTCTTTATTCTTGGAGTTCCGGTTAGAATGCCATGCCTCTAGGAATTGCCTTGTGTGTCTCTGTTTAGCCTGTCCCAACAAATAGTGCTCCCAACTACTCAGCCCAACTTTGGGCTGTTATGCGGATGATGCCAGACAGGTCATCCCTCTCTTCACCACCTACCACCATGCACCCTCCTCCTCCCCAACCCCACCCCCAAGATTCTCCATATTTCTTTTTACTTCAAATTATTCCAATAACATTTCTCTACTCACTCTGACAATGTGGAGACTCATCACATTGAAGTTCAACTTTCCTCTCTCCCAATGAACCTTGACCTTACACCTTAATGCTACCCACCCTGCTCCTTCAACTGAGGCTTGGGGTACTGCCAACAAGCTCTCCCCCAGAAGCCTGCCATGAAAGTCACGGTGTTGTGAGGGAACACCAAACCACATGCTCTTCTTTGTTGTTTGGTATCTCCTCATAACACTGTGAGTCACACACACACTCACTCACACACACACACACACACACACACACACATACACACCTATCCTTGTCCCTACCTGTGGGTAATGTTTCCTCTTTCACCATCCTGACTCTCCCACCTTTTGACAGGGATGCCACCACTAAACCTACAGCAACCCCCCTCCCCCATACAGCCTCCTTAACAACTGATGCACATACAGCCAGGACTGTATTCTGTCCAGATCTCTGACCAGACCCCAATTGCTCTCTTTATAGTCCATCAATTCACAACACGTTATTTCCATGACTGCTGCTGCTGACTCTACAAGACTCTTGCCTAATTCCTGAACTCTAGTTAGACAGATCCCCAATCAAAATCCCAAGGAAATGGCTGACAACGGCTAAGCCTCTGGACTTTTGACAAAGGGATTACTAATTGGGATGAATTGGGTCCAATCGGAAACCATCAAATGTATGAAAGCAACCATTTTCCGTCCCTTCTCAGTTCCAAAGAAGTCATATTGGACTCAAAACTCAATCTCTGTGAAGATGCTGCCAGACCTGCTAAGTTTCTCAGCATATTCTGTGTTTGTTTCAGATTTCCAGCATCTGCAGTATTTTGCTTTTATTTTAGCCAGATGCTAATATCTGTGGATGAAGGGTACATGCAGCCTGTGTCTGTGAATCATCCCCTGAAGTGCTGTTGGGCTGTACGTAGCATGGAGGCCCTTCAGACTGAGAATGGCAAGCTGGCTCCACCATTCTGATTTCCTTGTCAAATTCTCTTGGCATCTAACTTGTTTGGTGCATCTGATAAGATAGAATGCAGAGTAGGAGGCACGTTGGACCATGAACAAGGTTTTTAACAAGGACTAATCCTTCTTAATTGGCCACTCACTGCAGCTTCGAGAGAAATTCACCATACTGCTTACACTCAAGCCCAGGTGTCCCTGAAGAAGGAGCAATGGTGTCTACCAACTCCCTCGAGCTGTGCAGGGAGAGGTGGGCACCGCAGGGATTGGAGTGCTTTATTTCCCCCTCCAACTCTATTTTGATTTAATCCCTGCCCTCCCCTTCACCTTTGATGAGAAGGGCATTGCTTGTGACTGGCCACCCTGGTGTTTCCTTTTTTCCTGGTGATGGGAATTGAATAAAGATTTGTTGTCTTTCACTATGTCTTACACCTGCACACACACCACATGGGTGCTGGGGAAAAGAAATAAAAAACAGGGCACACATAGACATTGCCTTCTCACAAAGGAGAAAAAGAAAGAAAAAATCACCACAATGCTTGTAAAAAGCATAAAAGGTGGAATGGAATGGTGCCTTGTTGGACTTCTCATCTGAAGCTGCTCTAAATCCTGTCATAGTCTCCATTACTCAGACTCTTACAAGGGTCCGTTCAGTAATTCAGTTGAACACTGTGACCATGCAAATCTGCATCCCAGCTATAACTGTAATGCTATATCTCTGGCCATTGTTCTGTGGGAACAGGGGCAAGTCCCACAATTTTCATGCTTCTGATGGTGCTGCTGCATTGTCAAAGATGCTGACAGTCTTGCCAAAGGTTGCCTGGGTCATGGGTCCTTGCTTGAAAATATCTTGCACCTTTTTGCACAGTAAAAGTATTATTAATTATGCAAAAGTCTTCAAGAGTTTATTTTTCTGAAGAGTAACCCACTACCACTAGTTTTGTGAGTTAGTTCTGATCTGACCAAGCACACTTCTGCTGGATTCAGTGGGACCCATTGAGGGCCTGGGGCATGAAAGCACCTGTGTACAAGTCCCCATCTCAACCTCCATCTTCCCTTACATTAATGGCCTTAGCCTCATGATCTGAAAGGGCATCCCTCAAAGGCTATTAATAGGTCAGGACTGGAAGATTTGGCTTCCAGCATATCTTTCAATCATGGTTACTACACCAGAATAGTTACATTCCTACAGCCCATAAATTGGACAGACTGAGGTTTCTGGTCTACACAAGAACATAAGGATTAAAGAAGGGAATAGGCTACTTGGTCCTTTAGTGTTCTGCAATTTGATAAGTTCATGGCTGATCTGATTGTCCGACTATAGTCGTAATACTTGACCCCCTTCTCAATCAAAATTTAATCTAACTGGACTTTATTCTTCTGTATTACATAATTATACAAGAGATTAAGATTTGATTTAAAACACATTGTCACTTATTATTCATTACTATCCTAACTCCTTCTTCCAAAACCTCATCTCCAAATAGGAAATAATTAACTTTCTCTGTGTAGATTTTGCTCCATTTACTAACTAAAACAGTCAATTAAGGCTCAAAAAACTGTATTTCCTCCAGACTCTCTTTGAACTTTGTACATATATGAAATTGTTATTGTGTCTAATTTTCCTTAATCAAAAGATTTAAATGTGATTTTTTTTCTTCCTGAAATGTTATTCTGTTAGGAGATAATTCATTATCCCAACCCAAACAAAACAACAGCATATGGTTTGTCAAGGCTCTTTGGGATGGGCAATATTTATGGTTTTAATTTTCTAAAGTCAAATGTTTCCCATAAACACAAATATACATTTTTAAAAGGCCTTGTTATTCAGATAATTGAGTACTTATTTATTTCCTTCTATGGTGAGTGGCTCCAGCATAGAGGTATTGAAGGCCATGACCTACATGTAGGAGTGGAATTCTAAACAATGGCACCTATGAGACTGAATGCTAATCCAGTAATGATGCTAGAAAACAGAACAACTACTGCCAACAATTATAATGATAAAAATGTACTTCAAGTCAGAAGAGCAACATGGCAACAGGGAATTCCATGGATTGCCTAGTCTAAATGGCACGGGGTCTTGAGAATACAGACTGCTTTATGGAGCTCTTGTCTGATTAATACATCTTTGGGTTTTGCTAAGCTTATCATGTGTTATATGTCACTGTGTGTTGAGCAGCCTCAAGATCAGTGCCTCGTTATAGCAGGTGTCACTGATGCAGAATCGTTGCTTGGAAGTTGAATATTGTATAATTCTCATAAAGTTAAATGAAGCAATAAAATCGTACAGAATTATTTTGTTTTAGAAAAGACTTTTCTAGATTGTAACTGAGAAACTGGTTTTCAGTCATAAGTATACTGTCCAGTATAGTCCAGCTAAATAGGTTAATGTTCTGCAAAATCTAAAACCTGGAGTCAGGGGACAATTCAATGCTTTTAGCACAGTGGTGAAAATAAATTATTACTTGCCTCTTGGACAGTTCAGAGTTGTCTTTCTTACAAAGCTGATTTACAAAACAATAGCATCACTCAATTTACCAACATTCTTTCAAATGTTGCTCCTTTATCCTGTACCCATCAACAGTATGAAACTATAATGAGAAAGGGAAATTATTGGTAAAAGCAAGGGGTTATTTGACAAATTGTATTTTCTTTTAAGTGCATAGACTAACAGCCCAGGGAGTACAGTGGCTAGCACCACTGCCTCTTAGTGCCAGGGACCTGGGTTCAATTCCAGCCTCAGGTAACTGTCTCCATGCAGTTTGCACACTCTCCCCACGTTTGTTTGGGGTTTCCTCCCACAATTCAAAGATATATAGGTGAGGTGGATTTGCTATGCTAAATTACCCAGTATCCAGGGATGTACTGGCTAGGTGGATCAGCCATGGAAAATATAGGGTGTAGGTCTGTGTGGGATACTTTTCAGTGGGTTAGTGTGGACTTGATGGGCTAAATGGCCTGCCTTCACAATGTAGGGATTCTTTTTTCAACAGTTCTCTGCATTTTAGCAATTTTTTTGTGCGAGATGCAGAAGCAATTCTTTTCTTTCCAGATTCAAGGATGTCCAGTTCTGTTTCTGAGAGATGGCAATTAGAGATTATCCTGCATCATCAAGGCAATGTGGTCAGCGCCATTAGCAATCAGAGGTGACACTCAAGAACTGAATGATCTCTAATAAAAAGCAAAAGAATTTCAGATGCTGTAAATCAGAAACAAAAACAGAAATTGCTGGAAAAGCTCAGCAGGTCTGGCAGCATCTGAGGAAAGACCCTAAACGTTAACTCTGATTTCTCTCCACAGATGCTGCCAGTAATTTCTGTTTTTGTTACTGAATGATTTCTTCTGCACTACCTGGGTCAGTGCCACTATCTATTCAATGCTTCAAGCCCCTGTCAGTGTGAGTTGGCATTGTAAGCTCGGCATCTCTCAGCTTGTCATACACAAGAATGGATTCCATCACATGCGTACTGTACAAGAAATGTCTGCCACTTTATTGTTATAGCTGAAAATCTGTTGCAGGAAAAGCGCAGCAGGTCAGGCAGCATCCAAGGAACAGGAGAATCGACATTTCGGGCATAAGCCCTTCTTCAGGGGCTGCGCTTTTCCTGCAACACATTTTCAGCTCTGATCTCCAGCATCTGCAGTCCTCACTTTCTCCTCGAAGACTTTATTGTTATAGCCATGTTGTATAATATGAGGGCATTCATTTCCAGTGGTGAGCATAGCACTGACCCAGGCCCACAGCCAAAGAAGAAAGAAATTGCTGCAGTCTTTGATACTCACCGCCAGGCTGGAAGACAGGACCCTGCTGAACCCAGTGCAGACGCTGAGCCTCTGGGCTTGGACATGCATGAACTGACAGAGATGCAGAAGTAGAGAGGTGCCAGAGGTGATATGCAGACTGGAGTGAAGGACCATGCAGTCTGCCAAATTTTGTCTAATGTAATGGCTCTTGCATGTGAGTGCCTGGCTATGTCAACGTACTAGGAGGCAGCTACTTTAGATAGCCAGGCAAGACAGTCAGTATCTGCTGGATATGCACTTGGAACTGCTGGACAATTCCCCTGTGCCTAGAACTCTCTGAAAATATTCATCTAATTGGGGTGGTTGTGCTGCAGTTAAGTAAATATTTGTTCAGGAAAGGTTAAATATTGGTGTAACACCCCAATAGTTATTCAAATGACCCACTACTTATCTTAATCCCCTTATACCTTCCCCAGACCTCCTGTACCCTCAGAACCTGAAGTGTTGCCCAATCTCCACGCAGGATCCAAAATCCCCCAGATTGAGTTAGCTAAAGTGAACTGCAGGGAATGACAGAAATAAGCAGTCATTTAAGGAGGCAAAGAGAAAAGATTCTTGCAGAGGGATAAAATTATTATGGGGCTAATCAAAGTATTCAAGGAGAATATTAACTTGAAAGAAAAAGCACATCAGGAGTCAAAAGTTAGTGTTAGCCCTGAAGACCAGGATAAATTCAAAATCAAGGTAAGGAGGACTTAAAGATAATAAAGACAGAGAAAATAAACGAGGAGGGCAAATTAGCAAGGAATATAAAATCCGAAAATAAGAACTTTGTTAAATATTAAAAAGAATGAGAGAGGTCCAAGTGGAACATAGGCCCCTGAGAAAATGAATCTGAGGAGATGATTATGGGGAACAGGAAATGGCAGGGGAGTTAAGCAAATGTTTTGCATCAGTCTTTACGATGAAAGATATTTTGAACATCTCATTAACACTATAGAATACAGGGAAGGAATTAAATACCATTACTATGATCAGAGAAGTCTTAGATAAACTAACAGGACTGAAAGTGTACAAGTCCCTGAGCCCTGATGGCTTGCATCCTATGATCCCGAATCAAGTAGCTACAGAGATAATGGCTGCAATAGTTATAATTTCCCAAAAATATTTGAAATTTGAAGAAATTCCAAAGGATTGTAGAAGGTTGTTGTTTGGACTGGAGGCCTGTGAGCTGCATTGTGCCACAAGAATCAGTCCACTGTTAGTTGACATTTATATAAATGATTTGGATGAGAATATAGGAGACATGCTTAGTACTTTTGTGGATGAAACCAAAATTGATGGTATAGTGGACAGTGAAGATGTTTATCTAAGAATACAACAGGATCTTGATCAACTGGGCCAGTGGGCCAAGGAATGGCAGATGTAGTTTAATATAGTTAAATGCAAGGTGTTGCATTTTGGTAAGACAAACCAGGGCAGGACTAACACAGTTAATGTAGGGCCCTGGGGAGTGTTGTCAAACAGAGACACCCAGGGGAACAGGTATATAGTTACTTGAAAATAGCTTCACAAGCAGACAAGGTGTTGAAGAAGACGTTTGGCATGCTTGCCTTTATTCATCAGAGTGTATAAGAGTTGGAACATCACGTTGCAGCTGCTCAACTAATTGGTGAGGCCACTTTTAGAGTACTGCATACAATTCTGATTGCCCTGCTATAGGCAGGATATTATTAAACTGAAAAGAGTGCAACAAAAGATTTACAAGGATGTTACAAAGACTGAGGGTTTGAGTTATAAGGAGAGGCTAGATAGATTAGGGCAGTTTTCCTTGGAGCGTAGGATGCTGAAGGGTGACCTTATTAGGGCATATAGGTGAATGGGCATAGGTTTGAAAGGGATCTGAGGGGCAACCTTTTTACACAGAGGGTGGTGCATATATGGAATGACCTGCTGGAGCAAGTGGTAGTGCCAAGTACAATTGCAACATTAAAAAGATATTTAAACAAGTACATGAATAGGAAAAGTTTAGGGGGATATGGGCCAAATATAAGCAAATGGGACTATTTCAGTTCAGGATACCTGGTCGGCATGGAAAAATGGACCAAAGGATCTGTTTCCATGCTGTATGACTCTATGCCTCTGTAATTAGAAAACTGATAATGTGAAAGTTCTGTTTAACAAGGGAGAGAGGCAAAAAGTGGACAGCTATAGGCTGATTAGCCTAATATTTAAAGTTAGAGAAGTATTGGAATCAGTTATTAAAGAAGTAATGCCTGAATATTTGGTTATAGTCCAACAGGTTTAATTGAAAGGTGGTTGTCCTGATGAAGGAGCAGCAATCCGAAAGCTAGTGCATCCAAATTAAACCTGTTGGACTATAGTCTGGTGTTGTGTGATTCTTAGCTTTGCACACCCAAGTCCAACACCGGCATCACCAAATCCTGAATATTTGGAAAGTCATAATCTAATCAAACAGAGTCAGCTTGGTTTCATGAAAGGGAGTTCACGTCTGACTAATTTATTACAGTTTTTCAAGGAAGTCTTAACCAGAGTGAAAAGATAGGAACCAGTAGATGTGTGGCATTTGGACTTCCAGAAGGCATTTGACAAGGTACCTCATAAAAGGTTAAGTCATAAGAGAAGATTGCACACTGTTGAAGGTAATATAGTGGCATGAATAGGGGATTGATTCATGGGTAGGAAACAGTGAGTGGGGATTGGAGATTCCTTTTCAGGTTGGCGACCTATGATCAGTGGTGTTCCACATGGGTCTGCGTTGGGACTGCAACTTTTTACAATACATACATTAGTTACTAGGAGGAAGCAAGCAAATGTGCTGTAGTTTCATCTGCAGACAAAACAAAAATATGTGAAAAGGCCGGTTGTGAGAACCTTGCAAGCAGTTTACTGAGAGGTATTGGTAGGTTAAGTTAGTTGTCAAAAAGTTGGCAAAAAGAGGGTAATGTGAGAAAATGTGAAATTCATTTTGGAAGGGAGAATAAATGAACAGCATTATTTAAATGGAAAAAAAACCTGCAGAAAGTGCAGTGCAAAGGGATTTGGGGATATTGTGTACAAAATACAGAAAGCTAGCACACAGATGCAGCAGGTAATCAGGAAGGCGAATGGAATATTGGAATATTATTTCAAAGAGGTTGCATTATAAGAGTGGGGAAGTCTTACTGCAACAGTACAACATACTGGTGAGACCACATTTGGAGTGAACAGTTTTGGTCCCCTTACTTAAGAAAATATATCATTTTAATTTCAAGCAAATCAAAGAGGTTTCACTTGGGATCATCCCTGGAATGGCGGGATTGTCTTATGAGGAAAGATTCAACAGATTGGGACTGGACTCACTGGAGTTTAGAAAAATGTGCAGTGACCTCAGTGAAACAAATAGGATTCTTAAGAGGTTTGACAGTGTAAATGCTGAGAAGATGTTTCTCCTCATGGTGAGTCTAGGACCAGAGGGCATGGTCCCTAGAACTAAGAGATGCCAATTTAAGGCTGAGATAAGGAGAGATTTCTTCTCTCTTTGAGAATTTTTGGAACTCCTTACCACAGAGGGATTTGGGGACAGAGTTCCTGTGTATATTTAAGACTGAGATAGGTAGATTCTTGATCAGTTAGACAATCAAAGGTTACAGGGAAAGGGCAGGATAGCAGACTTATGGAGTGTCAGATCAACCATGATCCTATTGAAGAACAGAGTGAGCTCAAAGGGACAAATGGCCTACTCCTATTTCTTATAGTCCTATGAACATCAAGAGCTCTCATTTCTTACACCATAAGTGTTTAAATACTAGAAGGCTCACCATCTATGAAAATGCATTTCATGAGTTGCTGAACATCGAGAACCTTCAGCCTTAACACTGGAAATGTTTGTGCAATTTAATGGTCTCTGTCTGAAGGAGCCACATAACAGTTTGATGGCTTGCTCTCTGAAGTTTGCAAGAAGAAGTCAAGTATTCATCTTTTATTTTAAAGTCAAGTTTGTGTTCATACATGCTGCTTGTTTTTAAGTTGCATGTGTGAATTAATTCTAGCTGACTTGCGTGCTAATGTGGACTCATGACATGCTAGTGAATGCAACACACCCTGAACTGCTGGAAGATGAGTTGCTAACTTCATTTCGGCTGACTCAGCAAATTTTAATATCTACATTCAGGAGCTAGGATTTGACTATAAACGTAGGGACGCTAGCACTCTGCTATGAGATCTTTTGAAAGTAAGTCAATTATTCATTAAATAATATTACTACTGATATTGATAGGTTTTGTCAATCATGTAATTAAGGATGTGGAATTAGATAACAGCTCAGATGGAATAATGATGCAAGTTCAATAGGATAAATTGTCTACTTCTGTTTCATTGTGTTCAACTTTACCAGGTGTATTAATCAAATATTGCAAAAGCAGCATGGCAAAATATTCTTCTCAAAATAGATATTTTGATTTAGAAAACTTCTATTGTCATTTCTTTGTTGAGCAATGATTTAAATGTAAAATCGTACCAGATGTGAGTGCAGTTGAGTTTAATTTAAGGTTACTTACCCAATGTAAGTGTCATAGTGTTTCTGGGGATTAATTTTTAATTTTAGCACATTTCTATGATCAACCAGAGGGAAAAATGATAAAGACACACAAAAAGTTTTTTTAAAAATCCCTTTGATCTTTTTCTGTTGTTAGATTGAAAAGTATTGAGTATGGGAAAAAGCTATTTGATTGAAAGTCAAGGCCATCTAATTCAGATAATGAAAAGTTTACTCCCTTTTCAAATGGTGTGGGGGTTATCCACAGGATGGTGGACCAGACAGCAATAATAACAAGAGTAATAGGCCTTGGTTTGTTGAAACCTAGAGGTCACATGGTGAAGCTTCCAAGAACACAATCAACCTCAGACGATGGCAATCAGAGAAAAGAGGAATTAACACTCATTACTTGCTCTAATAACTTTTTGTCAAAACATCCATTCCATCAAAAATAACTGCACTAAAGAGTTGTTTTTATTCTTGTACTTTGAACTTTCCAGTTGAATCAAAATACTCAATGCCTTTAAATGCTGAAGGGTTAATTTGCCATGAAAGACTAATGGTGATTCAATAATCCAGTAGGATCTAATGGAGACAGATTCAGCAGTATTAAACAAATAAACCCAAAGATCAATAAGACAGGCTAACGCTACAATTCTTCTATTAGTAAAATAACATCATTGTTAATGCTTCACTAAGTTCTGTCAAGTCAATGTCAGTAATTCACATCATGATGTGAGAGCATTATTTTTGTCAGGAAATTAAACAGACAGCAAGTTTATTTAAATGGAAGCGTTAAGTTACCTTTTACAAAGAAGTTGTTTTCCCGTATGGGATGACTCATAATCATTGATGCAGCTGTCCAACTTCTGTCCTTCGACGTTACTACATGAAGGGGTCTTTATCATGTAAAACAAAATAAAAAATGTGCCATTGATTGAATTTAAAAATCAAAAGTAAACCTGATTTTCATTCAGGTTCTGATTTGGAAAGTCCTTGGATTGGAGTATCTCACCTGTGTGTCTGCACTGGTATAAATCTTGAGAGGGTTCAAAACCTGGGTTGGAGCTTTGTTCTGCTGGTATACCACTCCATGGTGGATTCTAGATGTTGAAGCGATCAGATTTTCTCACTCTTCCTCCTCAAACATCAAAGAAATGTTTCAGGGAAGGAGTGTGGTCGGAAGGAAGGGGTGTTGGAGGAAGAGCTCAGCTTTCACTGGGAAATTCCACCCGATAAAATCTGCTGAGCAAAGAGGGCGCACCATTCACAACCACGTGGTATGCTTTCCAGTACAAAACAATCCTAAAATCACAACTCAGTCCTTTCACAGAGATCCACTGCTTAACTCTTGCATTAACACTTTGCACAGGATGGAAGGCCACTTGCCAGACAGCAGGTGCAAATGGGCAAGATGGGAAAATAGAGCAAAGTAACTGAATCTTACCGTACCAAGAGATGAAACAAAAATGTAACAATCTAACATTGTGTTAAACATTTCTGTATACATCCATGTACAGCTGCAATTCCTCACTTTTTTTTCTAGAAAATTGTCATACGGTGCTAAACCTGAGCTAGAAGTAGGTTGTTCTGATCTCTGTCCTGACTCCTTGGATGCTCTTGGCCAATGTCCTCTGAGGGGCATACTCAGCCATCAGGATTGCAGGGATATGTGGGCTGTTGGATTGGACAGAGTGGAAGGTGTGGCACTTCTCTGCTAAACAGCTAGAGAGGACTTGACTATAAGTTAGCACAAGGATTCTACACATGATGCTTGAGGTCACATTCTGAGTGCGCAGGTCACTGGTGAGGACCAGCACGCATTCATCAATGGTCATTCAGCCTGTCACTTTTCCATGAGCATCAACATCAAGAGAACCAAGACGTTGTGGCACTTGTGCTAGAAATGAGCTCCACCAAACATAGAATAATAGAATCCTTACAGTGCATTTGGAGACCATTCAGCCCATCGAGTCTGCATTGACACTCTGAAAAGCATCCCACCAAGACCCACCCTATCCCTGTAACCCTGCATTTTCCATGGCTAATCCAACTAGCCTGCACATCTCTTGACACGACAGGGCAATTTAGCATGGCCACTAACCTGCACATCTTTGGACTGTGGAAGGAGACCGGAGCACCAGAAGGAAACCCATGCAGACATGAGGAGAATGTGCAAACTCTACACAGACAGTTGCCCAAGGTTGAAATCAAATCTGGAGGGAACATCTATTGGGCTGCAGCACGATGAACAGTGAGGGGCTCTGTCTGGTGTGCTGATCCCAGTTAAACTGGGCACTAGCACCTCCGAGAAAAGTCCCAGTCAACCTTCAATGGCAAGCTTTTAAATTCTGCTTTAAATTCTGCGATGTGCTGAGAGAGTGCTGCTACCCTTGCAGCCCACTGCTGGGAAAATACAGGGCTGAGAAGGGAGGCACAATTTGGGAAAAAGTAATGGGAAATTCTGAGCCCATATCCCTGGCCCCAACAAGGGGCTGAAAGTTAGACTTGAATAAGTCAGACTGCTCACCGGTCCTGTCTTGATGATGCTATCAACCCTCTCCTAGCACCATAGCTGGCACATAGCACCACACACACCTGCTGTGAATTTCTCCGGCAATTTCCAACTTCTCATACTTTGCACCAACTTCCAGCTTGTTACTCTCAGTGGTCTGCTCCATCTGTCTGCCAATAAAGAACAGGATCTTCCTTTGGGCAGCTTTAGTGAAGTGATGCTGCCTTGCAATGTTATATGTCCATTGCTCTAGGCACTGGCTCTGTCTGAAAACTCCTGTAACAGTGTCATCCACACAAGGCCCTTTACATATACAGCTGAGCTGAAATAAACTGATGCAGATTATCATGAAGCGTGCTCATTGTAATTAGTCAGGAAACCCAGAAGTCAGATAATGTGGTTACTTGGTTTAAAAGGTACTGACTAACACATGACTCAAACCTTCAGGTCAAGATTAGAGTGGTGCTGGAAAAGCACAGCAGGTCAGGCAGCATCCAAGGAGCAGAAGAATTGAAGTTTCGGGCAAAAGCCCAAATCTTGATGAAAGGCTTTTGCCCGAAACATCAATTCTTCTCCTCCTTGGATGCTGCCTGACCTGCTGTGCTTTTCCAGCACCACTCTAATCTTGACTCTAATCTCCAGCAGCTGCCTAGTTGATTCAAACCTTCAGGTGCCCATTTGTGACTGAATTGCCTTATTTCAAGTGGTTGAGAGCCATTATCGACCATCACAGTCTACTGCGTCCATGAAGTTGATTATCCCCGTGAAATATGACATTTGAAAGGTAGAACAAAAGAAATTTATGCAAACAAGGACCATATTCCATTTCCAGTCATATATATGAACCATAGGGAAGGGGTGGCAAGTCTTATAGATTAAAAAAAATGATACTTTAATACTTAACACCAACTGTTTGAGCCTTTTAGACCGGGGTTAACTGACAGCACAGACTAGGTACTTAACAATTTTTACAATTTATTACAAATAAATAGATTCTAGCTACAGAAAAACAATTATGAACTATCAACATAAAACTCTATTAGTTAAAACTCTAACCTCCTTATAAAATTCCCTCAATGTGTACACATACAAAGGCAATAAAATGGCTATCATGGGCATGAGGAAAGATGGGAAAGGCAGTTCAATGGTCTCTGTCCACCACTCAGATGACCCATTTGGTTTGCTCCGTGATCTCCCTTCCCTAGATACTTCCATTTGCTTGCAGGATGTGCAGGGAGAATGGTTCCCACTTATAATGATACTCAATTACTGGTTAACAGTCACAGCATTTGACAACTAATGAGGCCTATTGGCAATAGCCTCCTCAGGGGGGAGTGTGAAGTACCAGGGTAGACATCACCGGGGAACCCAGGGGCAGGAGAAAATGATTGACAGTAAAGCTCAGTGTGATGGGTCTTCACATTGGGAGTCTGGACAGATAGAGGCTGCAGAAAAAGTGCAAGTTAAAACAGGGACATAAGCGGTGATACTTGACAACCAGGCTGGGCCCAGTGCTGATAATGTCCACTGCCACCTGTATTTCCCTGTCATCACTTTTCTGGATGTGAAATTCAGCTGGAAAATGGTTGGGATAATGCCCAGGGTGGGCAGAGTCATTAGTAGTTTGATAGATTAATGTGTGAAATTGCAGGGTTGGCTGCTCACTGGGACATTAAGGGAGCAAATACATGAAGCATCGATTTGTAAACTGCAACTGTGTTTCATTTTCAAACATTTATTCACACTTGTGCAATGCTTGCAGAGTGAATGTGCTGATGCATCAAATGTTAGCTTCAATGGTATATTACACCATGCCACGGGCTCAACTAACACAACCATCTCAGTGATGCAGAGGTACGCGGCAGTAACTTAATACAGATGAGTGTTGGCCCAGATTGTACCATCACTTGTGGAAATTCCAAGGATGCTGTGGGATGATGAGAATGTCATTGCGTCATAAGCCACATATATGGGGCACTAATGAAAGCAAAGGCAAGTGGAATGGTTGACATGGGTCTGGGTTCAGAAGGGACTCAGAGTGCAGCCACACTTCCTTTTAACTATATGTGTTGGTCGCTCAGCTGGTGCTTATGCTGAAACCAGGACAGCGGTGGTGCAGCCTGCAGGATAGCCCTCCAGGACAGTCCAGACAGAATGTGCCACATCATCCTGGTGTACTATGTGCTGCACCATTACAGCAGGCAACAAGGTGGTGTGATAGTTACTGAAGAGCCGTGAAAATGTAAGCACTCTTGCAAGGAAAAGGATGAGGACACTGAAATGAAGGAAGCTTTCTTTATGGATAATAGAGCTCAGCTCTACCGGATGCTACAAACCAGACAGGACCTGATTGGGACCAGGTTCCAGTAAGTAAGAGATGGATACAAAAGAACATCATGGCTTGCCAAGGTGAAGATGCCAGCAGTTGGTTTACTTTGTGGGTGTGAATCATAGCCTTCATTTGTTTCCTCTGTGTTCCCTTTTGCTGGCTGACAATAAAAGCCCATATTTGGACTTGACCAACTAGTTGCCTGTATGAGATGTTCCCTTACTTAGACAATGATTTGGAGGTGCTGGTGTTAGACTGGGGAGTACAAAGTTAAAAATCACACAACACCAGGTTATAATCCATTAGGTTTATTTGGAAGCACTAGCTCTCGGAGCGCAGCTCCTTTTATACTCCACAACCACTAGATGAGTGCTCCGAGAGCTAGTGCTTCCAAATAAACCTGTTGGACTATAACCTGGTGTTGTGTGATTTTTAACTACTTAGACAATGACAGGATACAGATCTACAGAGAATACTGGAGAAAAGGTAGCGCTGACTTAAAGAGAATACTCATTGGGAATGTAGATACAGACAGTTAAACTGCATGGGCTGGTAGTTAAACAGAGACTAGGCTTTGGGAATGGGTTTGTACGTGTGAGGGATGTCTACAATGGCCTTCAGGAGCATTACTTTGTGGCTCTGATTTGGAGATGCCAGTGTTGGACTGGGGTGTACAAAGTTAAAAATCACACAACACCAGGTTATAGTCCAACAGGTTTAATTGGAAGCACACTAGCTTTCGGAGCGACGCTCCTTCATCAGGTGATTGTGGAATGTTACAATCGAGCCCTCCACAATCACCTGATGAAGGAGCGTCGCTCCGAAAGCTAGTGTGCTTCCAATTAAACCTGTTGGACTATAACCTGGTGTTGTGTGATTTTTAACTTTGTGGCTCTGTGCCACTATATTATCAGTTCGAGGTACCACTAGATATCCAACGCTCATCTGGTGCACAACAGCTTTTCAAAGATGGCAGGGTATGCTAGTCTCTCTATAGATATCTGCAGAGTGGCAACTTGTTTTGGGAATGGCATGTGGTAAAGTGGGGACAGCATCAGATGTTACAGTTGGCATAGGTTGGGGAAAGTAGTTAACGAGGCAAGTTTGGCAAGATACTGCAAGAAATCTCAAAAGCCCTTCTGGCAAAAATCCCTCCAACAAACTCAGCAAAACAGCGACTTAGCTGAATAAAACATAAGATTCAGTCCTGTGTTACGTTTTCATGATCTTTGCAGGGTCAATGACCAATAAAGAGCTTTCTGCCCTCTTGTGCCTAAACTGTTTCATTACAGCAGACCATCACATTTATAACTTCTGTAACATTGCCTCACTTAGAACATTGTTTCAGACATTCCTTATTTGTGAGTGAAGAAGTTCTCAATGTTGTAAATTTGGATTTATGTTCTCTGGTCATTTTTCTCTTCATTAGTGTTTAATATTTTAATATTTTATAGCTTTTCTTCCTGTTGTACTTGAGCTCTGCCTTATTGGTTTCTTTGTATTCTCTCTAGTGTGTACATATAGAGCAAAACAAAGCCAACAAATTCACAACTGGGACAATCTTTCTAAATTTTCCACTTGTATCATCCCAATGCAGAGCTTTTCCTACTAATATAAGAGAAAATCTTGGGCATGCACTCTGGTTTGGTTTTGTCTGTTTAACTACCTATTTTTCCTAGATTCCGCTGTGGAGGCAAACATGGGAATATAAGGCACGGATTCTTACCAGTGGTTTAGCATGAGAGAAACCTAATGCAGGTTTCCCTGGAGTTTCACAAGGATTGGGCATCTTTGACGAAAGACACAAGGCAGAAATTGCTGAAGGAGCACATTTATTCCTTTCTTCACTAGTTCAAGAAATATACTGAGAGGAATGTGGAACCAGTAGAATTAGGAATGCTTCTGATGCAGTAAAACAATACAGCCATTGTTTCCCTCCATCACAATCTTCACCTTCCTTGGTCTTAGGATCTTTGCTTTTCCTGATATATAGAAATGATCTAGATTTCAGTCTGCAGGGAACAATTTCAAAGTCTGCAGACACTACAAAGAAAGAATTGTAAATTGTGAGGAGGATAGTGCAGAACTTCAAAAATACATTGACAAGTTGATAAAGTGGATGTCCTTAACCTTGACACTCAGTTGGCAACACAGCCTTTGGGACTCTCTATCTTAATGCAGAAAACAGTATCTCTTCGCCTAACAATGCTCTCGCCTATTACTACTACTACAGTACTCTTCCCTCCTTTAAGATGAATGGTGCTGTTGTCAATTCAGTCATCCTCAGTCTGTGCCTTGCTCACACCAGGAGCAAGAACTGTTGTGAAAATGAGGACTGCAGGTGCTGGAGATTAGAGTTGAGAGTGAGGTACTGGAAAAGCCCAAAACATCGATTTTGTTACTCTTCAGATGCTGCCTGACCTGCTGTGCTTTTCCAGCACCACTCTCTCGGCAAGAACTGTTGTACCTCTTGCACAGCAACACTGGCTGAGGCTCCTCCAGAATAACATTCCGGATCTGAATATCTGCCTTATCCACAATAACAGTCCAATGACCCTACTTACGGACCAAATTTAATGCAATTAATCTGAGGAGTGTGTCTCCTGAAACACAGTATTCAGGTAATTCTTCTCTTTCCTGATATGTCTCAGGATCCACAGCTCAGTCTCAAGCAATTCAACTTTGAGTCAAGGTTTCTCAAGCAGCCATTGGTGTCCAGTAGCTCCCACATACTACAGCTACAACACAGGCAACTCTGGTTAATTTAATTAATTTGGATATTAATTATTTTAAAAGTGGATTTTTTAATTATGCCAACATCTCCTGAATTAAAAAACCTGGACCAATCAAAGGAAAATGGAAGAAATATTCATTCAGCACCGACCTGTTTTATTGCGATGTCACACTTTAATTCTGACAGTTAGGAACAAGATGAAGGGGCTGTGCACTGTCTCTATTTCCTGTTGCCACTACCCTTCTCTCCCAGATCACTCTCCTTTTCTAATCCACAAAAGGAAACATCTTTTCCAAGACAACCTTCTCAAGGCCATTCAAAATCTTACACATTACAACTAAGTCTTCTAAACCCCACTGGACACAAACTCATTGTGTTGAGGAATGAGATATCCCATGCATGCTCCCAGTGGATCCTTTGGTCGCAGCCTCTTGCATCAAAGGTTAGTGCATCGATTACTTTGGCATCCACCAGGATAGGATGGTTGCAAGTCCTGGTCCAGGATGTGCCACTGTCCCAGCACATCCTCAGTCTGTGGCACCATTACAAATCGCCCATCATCAATGCATTGAGGATGATAGATTCTGGGTCTAGTGACACTGCATCCGGGGCAACCTTCTGCTATAACCTTTTCATGTGGAGGCCATTCAGCATCTGCTGGCCCTGGGCTTTCTAGTGCATTTGTGCCTCCTCAATTTCTCTGTGCATTCAGTGCACTAGCAGCTACGTGGAGATTATTAGAAGTAGAACAGATTTTTATATCAGTCTTCATATCACACACTAGTGACAATTTAGCATAGTTCCGGAGCAAGAGTGTAAGTAACAATGGGACATGAAGGACTCTGAAATGAAATGCTGTACAGAGGAAGTCAGACCTGATGGGTCTAATTCCAATGGATGCAGTACATGCCATGTTGGAGAACTGCAGTAGGCAACTGTAAATGTACTAAAACCTTGACACCTCCCACACCCAAAAAGGCAGCATGTTGTCAAATAGTTACATATCACAGTGAGAGGAAATTAGCTCTGGGAATTTATGCAGCACATGAGACCTTGGATTATCATCACGAGTTGACACTAATGGGTGACAGCTTTAACATCACTTCTGTTTTGTTTCATAGGTATGACTATGGTCAGTTTGCAATAACCAATGACATGACCAAGATTGTCTGTAACCCCCAAGATATGACCTGATATGCAGAACTCTATGATTACAGATATCATAAAGCTTTCACAGCAGGGCAAGAAACCTGGATGAATCAGTTAAGCAAGAAATTAGAGTTGAGGTAGAAGTGATATTTCTCTGGGATTTAATACCTGCCAAACGGATAGTGTTGGGAAATGAGCAAAATCTTTGTTTTGCTGTTTGTATTAAGATCTTTATAACTGCCACAAATATATACATCATCTTCAACATGTTTTATTGTTAAAGAACATCTGCAGCCTCATGCAAATATGTTTCAATGACTAGCTATCATATTAACCAGCTGTACAAATTAAATAAATGATTTATCAAGCTAGGTCCCACTCTGGGATTGGATTTGTCTAGTATTACTATCAGTTGGCTTCGCATCAAAGTTTTATGCTGACTCAGCTACTGGTCTACGCGAATAATCTCACTTAAAAACCAGCAAAAGTGTGGCACCTTTACACCTTCAAATAACAAACTTGAGTGTAAATGTTCAAAATTGAGCAAATCTGTTTTTTTCTGACACCTTCTTCTTTCCCTGGACCATGTATCATTGGTACACTTTGGTTTATTCACACCTTATTTTGATGCAATACCTTCTGAAGTGAGGTTAACATCAGCTTCAACAGATATGATGCCTTGATGCTAACAGGAACAAAAGTTCATCCTGATATTATACTGCGCTCCAAATCTGAAGTCAGTTGCTTGGGATCACATTTTACTTTGTTATCTGTGAGAAATGTGATGGAAGGTCACTTCTTTTATGTGAAAGATGCTTTTGTTATTAATGAAATTTTGAGAAGTCCAGTCTTATTTGTGCTTGCGCATTGACCCACAGATCATAGTGGTACTGCCATCTGCTGGACCAATTCTGCATTTAAAGCATGAAGGATAGTTTTGGTTAATTTCTTTGGACAGAATTATGTCACATCTGAACGATATGGGCTATGGTGAGATATAAGGCAGAGTCAGATGAGTTATCTGTCAAGGCCAATATTGCTGCATCTTTTATGCCTTTCACAAGTAATGTGTACTTATCAGACAGCAGTGAGTTACCAGTCAAGGAGGCCTGTGTCATGTTATTTGCCTTGTTGATGGCCTAACTCAATTTATTAATGTTCCCCTTTCTACCTTAGCAAAATTGCCAAACAAGCTAGACATTGAGAGATCTCGACACGGAGACCAGGGTGGGCACTTAGTGGATTCAGCTGGCCACTTGCTCCAGTCTCTATGTTGCATGTAGTGCAGCTCAGGACATGGTCAACAGACACCAGCTGAATACACTCCTCATTCATGGATGCTGGCATCTGGCATGTGCCAACCTTTCACCTTTTTTTGGCATATGTCCAATATTCTTGTCGGCAGCTGAGGAAGCAGAGACTTGCACTGGAGGGTGCATTGCAACTGGCATTGAAAGGCTGATGCAAGGACATTTTATGCACAGGGACAGGCTCATGGTCTGGATCAGACTACATCCCCAGTCTGAAAATGTGTTGCTGGAAAAGCGCAGCAGGTCAGGCAGCATCCAAGGAACAGGAGTTTCGGGCATAAGCCCTTCTTCAGGAATGAGGAAGGTGTGCCCAGCAGGCTAAGATAAAAGGTAGGGAGGAGGGACTTGGGGGAGAGGCGTTGGAAATGCGATAAGTGGAAGGATGTCAAGGTGAGGATGATAGGCCGGAGTGGGGTGGGGGTGGAGAGGTCAGGAAGAAGATTGCAGATTAGGAAGGTGGTGCTGAGTTCGAGGGATTTGACTGAGACAAGGTGGGGGGAGGGGAAATGAGGAAACTGGAGAAATCTGAGTTCATCTCCAGTGGTTGGAGGGTTCCTAGGCGGAAGATGATGCGCTCTTCCTCCAGCCGTCGTGTTGCTATAGTCTGGCGATGGAGGAGTCCAAGGACCTGCATGTCCTTGGTGGAGTGGGGGGGGGAGTTGACGTGTTGAGCCACGGGGTGGTTGGGTTGGTTGGTCCGGGTGTCCCAGAGGTGTCCTCTGAACCGTTCCGCAAGTAGGCGGCCTGTCTCACCAATATAGAGGAGGCCACATTGGGTGCATTGTGGATGCAATAGATGATGTGTGTGGAGGTGCAGGTGAATTTGTGGCGGATATGGAAGTATCCCTTGGAGCCTTGGAGGGAAGTAAGGGGCGCAAGTTTTGCATTTCTTGCGGTTGCAGGGGAAGGTGCCGGGAGTGGCGGTTGGGTTGGTGGGTTGGTTCATCCACTTTACCAACACCTTCCACCCTGACCTCAAATTCACCTGGACCGTCTCAGACACCTCCCTCCCCTTACTAGACCTTTCCATTTCTATCTCGGGCGACCGAATCAACACGGACATTTACTATAAACCGACCGACTCCCACAGCTACCTAGACTACACCACCTCCCACCCTGCCCCCTGTAAAAACGCCATCCCATATTCCCAATTCCTTCGTCTCCACCGCATCTGCTCCCAGGAGGACCAGTTCCAAATCCGTGCAACCCAGATGGCCTCCTTCTTCAAGGACCGCAATTTCCCCCCAGACGTGGTCGACGATGCCCTCCACCACATCTCTTTCACTTCACGCTCCTCCGCCCTTGAGCCCCACCCCTCCAACCGCCACCAGGACAGAACCCCACTGGTCCTCACCTACCACCCCACCAACCTCCATGTACAGCGGATCATCCGCCGTCATTTTCGCCACCTCCAAATGGACCCCACCACCAGGGATATATTTCCCTCCCCTCCCCTATCAGTGTTCCGAAAAGACCACTCCCTCCGTGACTCCCTCGTCAGGTCCACACCCACACCAACCCAACCTCCACTCCCGGCACCTTCCCCTGCAACCGCAAGAAATTCAAAACTTGCGCCCACACCTCCCCCCTTACTTCCCTCCAAGGCCCCAAGGGATACTTCCATATCCGCACAAATTCACCTCCACACACATCATCTATTGCATCCGCTGCACCCGATGTGGCCTCCTCTATATTGGGGAGACAGGCCGCCTACTTGCGGAACGGTTCAGAGGACACCTCTGGGACACCCGGACCAACCAACCCAACCACCCCGTGGCTCAACACTTCACCTCCCCCTCCCACTCCACCAAGGACATGCAGGTCCTTGGACTCCTCCATCGCCAGACCAGAGCAGCATGACGGTTGGAGGAAGAGCACCTCCTCTTCCGCCTAGGAACCCTCCAACCACAAGGGATGAACTCAGATTTCTCCAGTTTCCTCATTTCCCCTCCCCTCACCTTGTCTCAGTCAAATCCCTCGAACTCAGCACCGCCTTCCTAACCTGCAATCTTCTTCCTGACCTCTCCGCCCCCACCCCACTCCAGCCTATCACCCTCACCTTGACCTCCTTCCACCTATCGCATTTCCAACGCCCCTCCCCCAAGTCCCTCCTCCCTACCTTTTATCTTAGCCTGCTGGGCACACTTTTCTCATTCCTGAAGGCGGGCTCATGCCTGAAACGTTGATTCTCCTGTTCCTTGGATGCTGCCTGACCTGCTGTGCTTTTCCAGCAACACATTTTCAGCTCTGATCTCCAGCATCTGCAGTCCTCACTTTCTCCTCCTACATCTCCAGTCTGTTCACTTGCTCTCTCAGTGCTCATTCCTTAGTGCCTGTCTGCATGCTTGCAGCATTTTTGCCTTGGCATACCATACCTTGGTGTGTCGGCCCTTCAGCCAGAGCCATATTGACAGGCTGTTTAGTGTGAAACACAGACAGATTGTTTGTTATCATTGTCAGTAAGGATCAGTTCAGGAGGAGAAAGGGGATGCGGGGGTACATCTTATTGGACATCTCGCACACCGAGACTTCAATGTAACACCTACAGAATGTTCCAGTTGCAAACATACTGCAAAGAAATGGTCATACTGGAACTGGTGTGGACTAGTCCTGAGTACCGTCAAGAGTTGATGGTTACAGAGTGTTGGTACCGTCAGTCGCGGATACAGTCTGCACCCAGTTCAGGCTTGGCAAGTGCCACTTGTCTGCTTTTGATACTCCTGGTTACAGGATCGGTTCTACTCTATCCCTGTAAAAGCCACACAATCGGGCAGGGAATTGAGTGTCAACACTTGCCTGGTCTTCTGTAACTAGCAAAGCTACAGACCAGTAATGGGAGGCGGGATTACAATGATCAATACATTGTCTTTAAGCCGTTGCTGAGTCAGTGTGCTGAGAGACCATATTCTGTGCTGTCACTTTTCTATGGTTGTCATCGACATGAACAGTCATCAACATCCACACGAACAGTCTTCAAAATCCACATAGACAGTCTTCAACATCCACATGGACAGTCATCAACATCCACACGAACAGTCTTCAACATCCACATGGACAGTCATCAACATCCACATGGACAGTTATCAACATCCACATGGACAGTCATCAACATCCACATGGACAGTTATCAACATCCACATGGACAGTTATCAATATCCACATGGACAGTTATCAACGTCCACATGGACAGTCATCAAGATCCACATGGACCGTCATCAACGTCTACATGGACAGTCATCAAAATTCACATGGACAGTCATCAATATATACATGGACAGTCATCAATATCTACATGGACAGTCATCAATATCCACATGGACAGTCATCAATATCCACATGGACAGTTATCAACATCCACACAGACAATCATCAACATCTACATGGACAGTCATCAAAATTCACATGGACAGTCATCAATATATACATGGACAGTCATCAACATCTACATGGACAGTCATCAATATCTACATGGACAGTCATCAATATATACATGGACAGTCATCAATATCTACATGGACAGTTATCAACATCCACATGGACCGTCATCAAACATCTCTCTGGACAGTCATCAATATCCACATGGACAGTTATCAACATCCACACTGACAGTCATCAACATCTACTTGGACAGTCATCAACATCCACATGGACAGTCATCAAAACCTACATGGACAGTCATCAATATCTAAAGGACAGTAATCAAGAGCCACATGGACAGTTATCAACAGCCACATGGACAATTATCAACTTGCACATTGACAGTCATCAATATCTACATGGAGACTTATCAACATCCACATGGACAGTTACCAACATCCACATGGACAGTTATCAACATCACATGGACAGTTATCAACATCCACATGGACAGTCATCAATATCCACATGGACAGTTATCAACATCCACACGGACAGTTATCAACTTCCACACGGACAGTCATCAACATCTACATGGACAGTCATCAATATCCACATGGACAGTCATCAATATATACATGGACAGTCATCAATATCTACATGGACAGTCATCAATATCCACATGGACAGTCATCAATATCCACATGGACAGTTATCAACATCCACACGGACAGTTATCAACTTCCACACGGACAGTTATCAACATCACATGGACAGTTTTCAACATCCACATGGACAGTCATCAAGATCCACATGGACAGTTATCAACAGCCACATGGACAATTATCAACTTCCACATTGCTGAAAACGTGTTGCTGGAAAAGCACAGCAGGTCAGGCAGCATCCAGGGAACGGGAGAATCGACGTTTCGGGCATAAGCCCTTCTTCAGGAATGAGGAAAGTTTGTCCAGCAGGCTAAGATGAAAGGTAGGGAGGAGGGACTTGGGGGAGGGGTGTCGGAAATGTGATAGGTGGAAAGAGGTCAAGGTGAGGGTGATAAGTCAGATTGGGGTGGTGGCGGAGAGGTCAGGAAGAAGACTGCAGGTTAGGAAGGCGGTGCTGAATTCGATGGATTTGACTGAGACAAGGTGGGGGTAGGGGAAATGAGGAAACTGGTGAAATCTGAGTTCATCCCTTGTGGTTGGAGGGTTCCTAGGCAGAAGATGAGGCACTCTTCCTCCAACCGCCGTGTTGCTATGGTCTGGCGATGGAGGAGTCCAAAGACCTGCATATCCTTGGTGGAGTGGGAGGGGGAGTTGAAGTGTTGAGCCACAGGGTGGTTGGGTTGGTTGGTCCGGGTGTCCCAGAGGTGTTCTCTGAAACGCTCCGCAAGTAGCCGGCCTGTCTCCCCAATATAGAGGAGGCCACATCGGGTGCAGAGGATGCAGCAGATGATGTGTGTGGAGGTGCAGGTGAATCTGTGGCGGATATGGAAGTTTGGGGCCTTGGAGGGAGGTGAGGGGGGAGGTGTGGGCGCAAGTCTTGCACCTCCTGCGGTTGCAGGGGAAGGTGCCGGGAGTGGAGGTTGGGTTGTTGGGGGGTGTGGATCTGACGAGGGAGTCACGGAGGGAGTGGTCTTTACGGAATGCTAATAGGGGAGGGGAGGGAAATATATCCTTGGTGGTGGGGTCCGTTTGGAGGTTGCGGAAATGACGGCGGATGATGCGCTGTACATGGAGATTGGTGGGGTGGTAGGTGAGGACCAGTGGGGATCTGTCCTGGTGGCAGTTGGAGGGGCGGGGCTCAAGGGCGGAGGAGCGAGAAGTGGGAGAGATGCGGTGGAGGGCATCGTCGACCACGTCGGGGGGGAAATTGCGGTCCTTGAAGAAGGAGGCCATCTGGGTTGTACGTTTTTGGAACTGGTCCTCCTAGGAGCAGATGCGGCGGAGTCAAAGGAATTGGGAGAATGGGAATGGCGTTTTTACAGGGGGCAGGGTGGGAGGTGGTGTAGTCCAGGTAGCTGTGGGAGTTGGTCGGTTTGTAGTAGATGTCCGTGTTGATTCGGTCGCCTGAGATAGAAATGGAAAGGTCTAGGAAGGGGAGGGAGGAATCTGAGACTGTCCAGGTGAATTTGAGGTCGGGGTGGAAGGTGTTGGTGAAGTGGATGAACTGTTCAACTTCCTCGTGGGAGCACGAGGCGGCGCCGATACAGTCATCGATGTAGTGGAGGAAAAGGTGGGGGTGGGGCCAGTGTAGTTGCGGAAGATGGACTGTTCCACATACCCTACGAAGAGGCAGGCATAGCTGGGGCCCATGCGGGTGCCCATGGCTACTCCTTTCGTTTGGAGGAAGTGGGAGAATTGGAAAGAGAACTTATCACACTCTCAATATAGGTTAGAGGTAGGCAAGAAATCCTGTTTTATACAGCAGGATAGCTTTAAAAATATTTGTAAATTCATAAATAGTGTAAATATAGGAGAAATGTATGAGATATAAGCAACTACAAAGATGGTAAAGACTATGAGAAGAAACATTTGCAAATGATATCAATGCTAAAACAAACATTTTCACAATAGGAAAAAGGTGGCCAAGGTCAATGTGGATTCTTTAAAAACACATGAGGGTGATATTGCGAATGAAAATAAGGAATAGCAGATCTTTTGAATATGTGTTTTGTCGGTTTTCACAGCATACTTGGAAGATAACTACCATTGCAGAAAAATTAAGCATTAAACAAGAAGTGGAAATTACAAATGAATATACCAAATAATAGCAAAGGTAGACCATTCGGCGCCTTCAGCTGTTATTTTTTTTTCTTCTTTTTTTTTTCTTTTTTTTTAGTGCGGTAGTGCTTATTTTATCCCCAGCACCCATGGTGTGTGTGTGCAGGTGTGAGACACAGTGGAAGACACAAAGTGCACCAATCTTTATTCAATTTCCACCACCAGGAAGACAGGAAAACACCCAGGTGGCCAGTGACAAGCACTGCCCTTCACATCAAGGGACAGTGCTGTGTGATCAAAACAGTGAAGGGGAGGGGAGGGACTAAATCAAAATAGAATTGGAGGGAGAAATGATGCACTCCACTCCCTGCAGCGCCCACCTCTCCCTGAACAACTCCAGGGTGTTGGTGGACACCGCGTGCTCCTTCTCCAAG
This sequence comes from Chiloscyllium plagiosum, assembly GCF_037043375.1. NCBI lineage: Eukaryota > Metazoa > Chordata > Chondrichthyes > Orectolobiformes > Hemiscylliidae > Chiloscyllium > Chiloscyllium plagiosum. Next base: position 100,277,723 of record NW_028270142.1, on the reverse strand, counting down.
GACACCCAGGCCCTAACGTAACCGCGGAAGAGGGGCAGGCAGTCGGGCCTTCAGCTGTTACTCAGTAAGATCACAGCTGTTTTGAATTCCCCATTCCCAATCCACCTCCTTTGCTTAATAAGAATCTGTCCGCCTTTATCTCAAAAGTGACCCAGTGACTCCACATTCATTACCTTCTGAGACAGAGTTCCAAATTCACACAATTCTCTGGTTGAAAGAATACTCCCCTTATCTCTGTCCTGAAAGAGTGAAACAGACTTTTCAAACAGTATTACCTAGTTCTGGACATATACATAGGAACAGAAGACCTAGAAGCAAGAATAGGCTATTCAGTCCCTCAAGCATGCTCTGGCAAACTTTCTGACCCCCAACACTTTCATGCTCCTTTCCTCCTTGATTTCTTTGTCCACTCTGTCAGCTCTGAGTTTCCACAGGTTCCCACACAACTCTTTCACTGAAGTCTTCATCTGCCAACATTTCTTCCTAAGACCCAGGATTGACACTTAGTTATGTGAATCATTGTGATGCACTGTCCCTACAATGAAGCTAAGTGGCAGTGACCATTGATTAACCACCCCTCCTAATGCTCCTAATGGACTCCTATCTCCCTGAGTGATTGGGGACTGCAGACCAAGATGGAAGCTCGGAAGAGCTAGCAATGAGCTGAGGCCACCAAACACCCACTCTGATTTTCATGTTGCGAATTGTTGCCTTTTAGTTTCTTTCACTGTGCGGGTGAATAGCAAATTATATGTAAATGATGTGAGAATATGTAATAATGAGATGTCAGTGCATGCTAATAGGCCTTGTGCTGCTTACAGTTGAGGTTCTTGTCTTGCTGTTAAAACTTTGGGTGGAAAATCAGACTCTTCTTATTGACATCAAGAATCTCCACCTTCTGATATTGCTAAATATTCTGAACTGACTCAACATTGCTGATATTGTTCAGCAGCTGGGTAGATTCCACCCTGTGGGTCTTTTGGACTGGACATTAGTGTATATATTATGGCCACCTTACTGATTGCAAGATAGACTGGGCTTTCAGAAAGCATTATACCCACTTTAACTAGAGCACTAATATTGTCACAGTGTGGAAGTAAAAATTACACAGGCAATAAACCAACAGTTTGAAAAACATTTGCTAAATTCAAATTTCACGAAAGGCAAATGAGCATATTCATTTACAGAAGTAAAACTCAAACTTGCTGTTAGTCATAAATTGATAACAATTGTAGCTAAAAGAAAATAAATAATATTTTCTGCCGAGGAGGAGACAGGAAAGTTAGACAACGAAGACAGAGAAAGTAATTGCAAAGATTTTGTTTTCAGTGCTTTATTGCAGCTTTGTAGGGTCACGGTAAACCAGAGAAATGCTTCCTTATTCAATGCAGAGCATGAGGAAGGCAGTGTCCTCATATTCTGGCTTCTCATCACTTTTGCACCTGGGAAGGTTTTCATTCTCAGGGCAACAAAGAGGAAATGGCAACAGAAATCCGTTATACGAGGTTTGCTCCACCACAAGGTTCCCTTGAGGTTTGTGGGGCTTCCCCTGAGTCAAGTCAACTTGGTTAGAATGTATGTTTGATATGAACCCAGCATAAGGATGTAAATGAGCTGAGGTGGTACAAAATCAAAACTGCACAAACTTAGGGCATAGTAACACTAAAAATTCAAATGTGAATTCAGTCCCTTGTCTAGAGTCAAAAACAACTAATTATGGTGCTGGTTTCACCTTACCAGAAAATATGAGTTCCATCGATTAGTTTCCTAATTTTGTTATGGTACTGATACTTGTGTCCTTAAAACGTCTAATAAAAAATTTTAAAGTGTCTCATCATTTTAAAGTATTGATGCAAATTCAAAATAGTCCAAAAGTCTCAGTAGTCTCAAACCACGTGCCTTAGTTTCTCCGAGAGCTAAAATAAAAAAGGTTGGCTTAAGCACAAAATTACATAGTTTAGAAATATGGTATATCTGCATCAGCTTTACAATGCCATTTTTATAATATCACTGATAAATTCTTTAACTTCATCACATAGAATTAAATTCTTTAACTTCATCAAATTAAAATCGCACTCGTATTGTTCATTAACAATCAGATCAATTAGCACTCATAACAATACCATCTCCAAGTCTAAACTGACACTTCTATGTTGGGAAATTGAAATGGATGGAGTGTAGCAATAAATAACAATTAATATACTGCCATGTTTATGTAAAAAATAAGTTAAAGTGCTAAACAAGGGGAAATGGTGATCATTGAATAGGAAGTAAGTATTAGGGAACTAAAAGCATAAGTGAAGAAACAGGTCTTAAAACAGATTTTTAAGGCAAGGAGTGAGGAAGTCTATAGTTGTTAAGAAACCTCAAAAGGTTAAGAAACAAATTAGGTGGAGAAGCTGGGGCCCAGGGCTAAGACTTGCTGAAAAAACAACATGGGGTGAAATGGATTGATATCTAGAGTTAATTCCAAGATGTTTTGTTTCCTGTGGTGAGTGTGGATTGGAAAAATGAGGAAAACAATGCATAGTTGCAGATTCACTCGATATTCTATTTAAACATCGTTTCTTCATCAACTGCACAACATTAATCCTTACGTCAATATTTTAAATGGGAGAGTAACAAATGTGCATCAGCATTGATTTAGACAAGGAACAGCAGCATAAAGCACTCTGATTTTTTTTTAAATGAGGTAAACATGCTTCATTTGTCTCCTGAAAATGCTGACATATTTGGGGTGCAAGCACAAAAGCAGGTAAATGTTTCACCCAATTGATCTATCTTCACACATCAGAACAGGTTGTGGATTTTGCAAGGATATTTGCTAGATGTTCCAGGGTTTAGAATGTTTAAAAAGGGAGGGTGGAAAAAGAGGAAGGGGGTGTAGCATTGCTAATCTGAGTGTACCACAGCTACAGAAATGAAGGTTGTTGAGGAAGGTTTGCCTACTGAGTCAGTATGGGTGGAAGTTAGGAAAAGCAAGGGAGCAGCCACCTCATTGGGGGTTTTCTATAGACACTCTAATAGCAGTAGGGAGATCGAAGAACTCATAGGCTGGCAGATTTTGGAAAAATGCAGATGTAGCAGGGTTGTTGTCATGGGTGACTTAACTTTCCCAATATTGACTGGAACCTCCTTAGTGCAGATGGTTTGGATGGAACCGTTTTTGTCAGGTGTGTTCAGGAAGGTTTCCTTAGTCACTATGTAGACAAGCCTGCGAGGGGAGAGGCCATTTTGGATTTGGTGCTCAACAATGAGCCAGGACACGTGTCAGATCTCGCGGTGGGAGAACACTTTGGTGACAGTGACCACAACTGCCTGACATTTACCACAGCCTTGGAGAGGGTAATGAACAGTTACCAAGGGAAGATATTTAATTGGGGTAAAGGAAATTATGATGCTATCAGACAGGAGTTGGGAAGAGTAGATTGGGAGCAATTGTTCCACAGAAAGGGCACAACAGACATGTGGAAACTGTTTAAGGAGCAGTTGTTGCGACTGATGCATAAATTTGTTCCTCTGAGACAGGAAAGAAGGGGTAAGATTAAGGAACCTTGGATGATGAGAACAGAGGAGCTTCTCATCAAAAGGAAGAAGGCAGCTTACGTAAGATGGAGGAAGCAAGGATCTAGCACAGCTTTAGAGGATTACAGGCTTGCTAGAAAGGAGCTTAGAAATGGACTGCGGAGAGCCATGAGGGGGCATGACAAAGGCTTGGCAAGAAGGCTTAGGGAGAACCCAAAGGCATTTTACTCAATCGTTAGGAATAAGAGAATGATCAGTGAGAAGATAGGGCCGGTCAGGGATAGCGGAGAGAACTTGTGCATGGAGTCTGAGCAGATAGGGGAAGCCCTATCTGCTTTGGTTTTCACTAAGGAAAGGGACCTTGCTGTGAATGAGAACTTTGAGGAACAGGGAAACAGGCTTGAACAGATCAAGATTGAGGAAGTTGATGTGCTGGAAATTTTGGCAAACATTAAGATTGATAAGTCCCTCGGGCCAGATCAGATTTGTCCTAGGCCGCTCTGGGAAGCGAGAAAGGAAGATGCTAAGCCACTGGTGAAGACCTTTGCTTCCTCACTCTCCATGGGAGTCGTACCGGAGGATTGGAAGGAGGCGAATGTTGTTGCTCTTTTCAAGAAGGAGATTAGGGAAATCCTTGGCAATTACAAACCAGTCAGTCTCACATCTGTGGTCAGCAAGGTTTTGGAAAGAATTCTGAGGGATAGGATTTATGACTATTTGGAAAAGCATGGCATGATTAAAGGCAGTCAGCATGGCTTTGTGAGGGGCAGGTCATGCCTCACAAATCTTATTGAGTTGTTTGAGGAGGTGACGAGACAGATCGACAGAGGTCGAGCAGTGGATGTGGTGTATTTGGAATTCAGCAAGGCATTTGATAAGGTTCCCCATGGTAGGTTTGTTCATAAACTCAGGAGGTATGGGATACAGGGAGATTTGGCTGTCTGGATTCAGAATTGGCTGGCTGACAGAAGGCAGAGAGTGGTTGTAGACGGAAAGTATTCTGCTTGGAGGTCAGTGGTGAGTGGTGTCCAGCAAGGCTCTGTTCTTGGGCCTCTGCTTTTTGTAGTTTTTCTAAATGACTTGGATGAGGAGGTTGAGGGGTGGGTTAGTAAATATGCAGATGACACAAAGGTTGGAGGTGCCATTTATAGGGCTATTGCAGGCTGCAGCGTGACATAGACAGGATGCAGATCTGGGCTGAGAAATGGCAGATAGGGTTCAACCTGCTTACATGCGAAGTGATGCATTTTGGAAGGTTGAACTCAAATGCTGAATATAGGATTAAAGACAGGATTCTTCGCAGAGTGGAGGAACAGAGGGATCTTGGTGTTCAAGTACATAGATCCCTCAAAGTTGCCAACCAGGTGGATAGGGTTGTTAAGAAAGCATATGGTGTTTTGGCTTTCATTAACAGGGGGATCGAGTTTAAGAGCCGCGAGGTTTTGCTGCAGTTCTACAAGATCCTGTTGAGACCACACTTGGAATATTGTGTCCAGTTCTGGTCGGCCTATTATAGGAAAGATACAGAGGCTTTGGAGAGGGTGCAAAGAAGGTTTACCAGGATGCTGCCTGGACTGGAGGGCTTGCCTTATGGAGAGAGGTTAACTAAGCTCGGACTTTTCTCTCTGGAGAGAAGGAGGAAGAGAGGTGACCCGATCGAAGTATACAAGGTAATAAGAGGCAAGGATAGAGTCAATAGCTAGAGACTTTTCCCCAGGGCAGGATTGACTGGTACGAGAAGTCATAGTTTGAAGATGTTCGGAGGAAGGTATAAAGGAGACATCAGAGGAAGGTTCTTTACGCTGGGAGTTGTGAATGCTTGGAATGCGTTGCCAGTGGTGGTGGCGGAAGCAGAGTCATGAGGGACATTTAAGCGACTGCAGGACATGCACATGGACAGCGGTGAATTGAGGGGTGTGTAGGTTAAGTTATTTTGTTTTAGATAAGGAATAAGTCAGTCCCTATGTGAGATAGAGAAAAGTATTTTCTGGTGTTGACTATTGGAATAGGATGCTGTTGGGATTAAAGGGATTAGGTTTTTATTACTTGTTTCAAAATCTTTAAATATGTGCTAAGTGTAATAGTTTGGCTTACTCTATTTTATCCTCATTTCTTTTTCAAAACATACATATTAAATATGATCCGCCAAGCCTGATTTCAGGCTAGGGTCTGACTTGGCCAGTAATAACATCAATATCTTTGAATGCAGTAATGAGACCCTACACAAGTCCCCTGTGGATCCCAGGAATTAGCTAGGTACATGAAAATTCAATAAAGCGCAGCAATTTAATTCTGAGTCCTGGGCACTGTTTTTGTTGATACTGTCACTCCAACATATGCAGGTAATTCAGACAAGGCCACAACACTGGTCCTGTACTGGGCCTGACCTGGCACAACTTACATGTAGCATGCTGCAGTGTAGCGGGGACTTGCCCCTGTTACTGCTGCTGCTATTATTTCAGTTGTGCCTCTGTCCTCTCGTCCCGCCTCTCTTTGAGCCACTCCTGTTCTGCTCAGGAACCCAAAAAGACTAGATAGATGAATCCCAGGGGTGCTCAGCTCTTCCTTTATCATGTGCTGTTCTTGGAGGCACCCCCTCTTGGCTCCCTATCCTTATCATTCCCCTTTAGTCCAGTGGCAATGATCTACTGTTTCTGTTGCTGAGACAACAACCACAACTGGCTACTGTCCCTTGACACCATGCACCCTCAAAAAAGGCAATAGAGCCTTCTCACTATGCTCTTCTCACAGCCTTCTCCCCTCACTTTAACCAATGTGAATGACAAATAAAAGTAACTCAAATATGGCTGCCTTTCACATGTGATCAAAATACCTTGCCTCAGTGTGTCTGCTTTTAATTGATCAGTGACTTGACATCTGTGATCTCAATTAATGTATTCCTAAACACTGCTCTGAACTGCAATCAGCAGCATTTCAATGAGAGTTAATTGCCTGCACAATAAATGCAATTGCTGCCTGCCCCTCTTCCGCGGTTACGTTAGAGCCCGGGTGTCCTTGGAGAAGGAGCACGCGGCGTCGACCAACACCCTGGAGTTGTTCAGGGAGAGGTGGGCGCCGCAGGGAGTGGAGTGCATCATTTCTCCCTCCAACTCTATTTTGATTTAGTCCCTACCCTCCCCTTCACTGTTTTGATCACACAGCACTGTCCTTTGATGTGAAGGGCAGTGTTTGTCACTGGCCACCCGGGTGTTTTCCTATCTTCCTGGTGGTGGAATTTGAATAAAGATTGGTGCACTTTGTGTCTTTCACTGTGTCTCACACCTGCACACACACACCATGGGTGCTGGGGATAAAATAAGCACTACCGCACTTAGGTGGTAGTGTGGGGGTTAAAATAAAAAATAAATGCAATTGCTGCCTGCCCCTCTTCCGCGGTTACGTTAGAGCCTGGGTGTCCTTGGAGAAGGAGCACGCGGCATCGACCAACACCCTGGAGTTGTTCAGGGAGAGGTGGGCGCCGCAGGGAGTGGAGTGCATCATTTCTCCCTCCAACTCTATTTTGATTTAGTCCCTACCCTCCCCTTCACTGTTTCTGATCACACAGCACTGCCCTGTGATGTGAAGGGCAGTGTTTGTCACTGGCCACCCGGGTGTTTTCCTATCTTCCTGGTGGTGGAATTTGAATAAAGATTGGTGCACTTTGTGTCTTTCACTGTGTCTCACACCTGCACACACACACACCATGGGTGCTGGGGGAAAAAATAAGCACTACCGCACTTAGGTGGTAGTGTGGGGGTTAAAATAAATAAACAGGAGTGTCCCCCTCCAACTCTATTTTGATTTAGTCCCTACTCTCCCCTTAAAAAAAAATAGAAAAAAAAAAAAAAGAAAAAAAAAAGAAAAAATAAATAAATAAAATAAACAGGAGTGCTTGTTTTCCTATCTTCCTGGTGGTGGAAATTGAATAAAGATTTGTGCACTTTGTGTCTTTCACTGTGTCTCACACCTGCACACACACACCATGGGTGCTGGGGAAAAAATAAGCACTACCGCACTTAGGTGGTAGTGTGGGGGTTAAAGGGGAAAAAAAAAAGAAAAAAAAAAAAAAATTAAACCGCAAGCATAAGGGCAGTGTTTGAAAAAAAAGAAAAAAAAAAGAAAAAAAAAAAGAATAAATAAACAGGAGTGCTTGTTTTCCTATCTTCCTGGTGGTGGAAATTTAAAAAAAAAATAAAAAAAAAAAAATAAAAAAAAATAAATGCAATTGCTGCCTGCCCCTCTTCCGCGGTTACGTTAGAGCCCGGGTGTCCTTGGAGAAGGAGCACGCGGCGTCGACCAACACCCTGGAGTTGTTCAGGGAGAGGTGGGCGCCGCAGGGAGTGGAGTGCATCAGTTCTCCCTCCAACTCTATTTTGATTTAGTCCCTACCCTCCCCTTCACTGTTTTGATCACACAGCACTGCCCTTTGATGTGAAGGGCAGTGTTTGTCACTGGCCACCCGGGTGTTTTCCTATCTTCCTGGTGGTGGAATTTGAATAAAGATTGGTGCACTTTGTGTCTTTCACTGTGTCTCACACCTGCACACACACACCATGGGTGCTGGGGATAAAATAAGCACTACCGCACTTAGGTGGTAGTGTGGGGGTTAAAATAAAAAATAAATGCAATTGCTGCCTGCCCCTCTTCCGCGGTTACGTTAGAGCCTGGGTGTCCTTGGAGAAGGAGCACGCGGCATCGACCAACACCCTGGAGTTGTTCAGGGAGAGGTGGGCGCCGCAGGGAGTGGAGTGCATCATTTCTCCCTCCAACTCTATTTTGATTTAGTCCCTACCCTCCCCTTCACTGTTTCTGATCACACAGCACTGCCCTGTGATGTGAAGGGCAGTGTTTGTCACTGGCCACCCGGGTGTTTTCCTATCTTCCTGGTGGTGGAAATTGAATAAAGATTTGTGCACTTTGTGTCTCTCACTGTGTCTCACACCTGCACACACACACCATGGGTGCTGGGGAAAAATAAGCACTACCGCAGTTACGCGGTAGTGTGGGGGTTTAATAGAAAAAAAAAATAAATGCAATTGCCTCGCCCTGGCGACATATTTTTTCCACCAGGTGCGTAACCTCAACTACGACACGCAGCTCCTCTTCGTCGACCGTGACGGTTTGGAGGTCGCCCTCAAGACGCTGCCTGTCTTTTACCAGGACCTGATCACTGTCTGGAACATGGTCGAATCGCGTCGCGCCTACCCTCCGGCTGGAGTAGCGGCTGTCGTCAGGGAGCCGTTGCTCAGGAATCCGCACCTCCGTACTCGCGGGTTCGAGTGGCTGTCGGAGGGGAGGGCCGCGGCGGCGAGGGTGACCAGGGTTGGGGACGTGCTGGGTGCCGGGGGCCTGGGCTGGACGCTGCCGCAGGACATAGCAGGCAGGGCAGCGGTAGACGTCCGGTACGTGGCCACCGCCATCCGACGCCTCAAAACTGCGGTGCTCGGACCCGACATAGTGCACCAGTTGGAGGACGCTCAGGTGTGCGGTGGGATCCCGTCCGCGCTCACCCCAGCCCAGACGGAATTTCACATTGGCCCCAAGGTCCCGTACTTCCCGCAGGAGCCTGTGCCCCACAACCTGAGCCGCCTCCGGAGTTTTAATTTTGTTTCATTTAGGGATGTGAAAAGGAGGGCCCTGTATAGACTGCTGCTGCACACCGTCCACCTCTTCTCCCTCATCCACCGTCCGGACACGCCTTGGCGTGCCCATTTGCCACCAGGCGGTGGGGATCTCCAGTGGAGGGCTCTCTACGCGGGAGTCCTCCCCCTTTCTCTCGGGGATCTGGGGTGGAGGGTGCTGCACGCAGCATTCCCCTGCAACCGCAGATTGCGGTGGTTCACGGACTCCCAGCCCAACTGCTTGTTCTGTGGCGCTGTGGAGTCCGTGGACCATGTATATATTGGGTGTGGGCGTTTGCACTCCCTTTTTGATTTTCTTAAAAACCTCCTCCTCTGCTTTTGGCTGCACTCCAGTCCCACGCTCCTGATCTTTGGGCACCCGGTACGGAGGAAGGAGGGCAGGTCTGAAGACCTCCTCGTGGGTCTGCTCCTGGGCCTGGCCAAACTGGCCATCAACAGGTCAAGGCAGTGGGCCGTGGAGCGGGTCGTTAGGGCCGACTGCCTGCCCCTCTTCCGCGGTTACGTTAGAGCCCGGGTGTCCTTGGAGAAGGAGCACGCGGTGTCCACCAACACCCTGGAGTTGTTCAGGGAGAGGTGGGTGCCGCAGGGAGTGGAGTGCATTATTTCTCCCTCCAACTCTATTTTGATTTAGTCCCTACCCTCCCCTTCACTGTTTTTGATCACACAGCACTGCCCTTTGATGTGAAGGGCAGTATTTGTCACTGGCCACCTGGGTGTTTTCCTATCTTCCTGGTGGTGGAATTGAATAAACATTCGTGCACTTTGTGTCTTTCACTGTGTCTCACACCTGCACACACACATCATGGGTGCTGGCGAAAAAAAAAAAAATAATAATAATAAGCACTACCGCACTTAGGTGGTAGTGTGGAGGTTAATAAAAAAAAATTAGTAGATTCAGTGGAGTGCATCATTTCTCCAAAAAGAGAAAAAAATAAAAATAAAATAAATAAATGCAATTGCCTTAGTTCCACCTCATCATTGTGGCTGTACAGCCTCGGTAATTTCCTTCTAATGGTAGAATGTGAAATGATGCCATGCTGTCAGGTCATGCTCCAATGTGTCTTCATTCTAGCGTTCTTCCTGTCTGACAACCCAGACTGAGGGCCATATTGAATCCAGAGAAAGTGAGGACTGTGGATGCTGGAGATCAGAGTCACAAGGTGTGGTGTTGGAAAAGCACAGCCGGTCAGGCAGCATCTGAGGAGCAGGAGATCGCTGTTTCAAGCATAAGCTCTTCATCAGAATTCCTAATGAAGGGCTTATGCTCAAAATGTCGACTCTCCTGCTCCTCAGATGCTGCCTGACTGGCTGTGCTTCTCCAGCACCACACTCATATTGAATTCTGCCTACCATGGTGGTTTGGAGATTCTGAGTTTCTTTTCAACTGAAGTCAGGTACGGACAGTAAAACCAGCTGCATGTTTGCTATTGTCCATTTTGTATTCATCCAAGACACATTTTATCTGTCTTTAGTCTTGGTAAGAATTAAGAAAATGTTAAATTGCTTGAACTTCCAGATATTTACCACCCCACACGCCTCAGTCAGTTCTGTTTTTAAATGATACCAACTAATTATCAATTTTGACTTTATTTCCTTTTACGCCTTGTTATCCAAAGTATTTGAAATGCTTCATATCTGCCAAGGAGCTCTACTTAACCCTGAGATCACATTTCAGGCTCTTCCTCCTTTGATTGCTGCTTAGCAACAAGCATGGCCTAAAGTAAAATGCAACAATTTATTTCTGAGAGCCTCCTACAGTGTATAATCCTGCAAAACGTTTCCCCTTGATTTGCTCTGTCAAACTCAAAACTACTTTCCACCGAGGTTTCTTTTCATTAAGGTCTGCTAATCCGGTTTTGAATGACAAAGATTATCAGAGGAGAGCTCACAGATGGATTATCTGTTCTTCACAGTCCACCAATCAAAATGTGTATTTTTGATCACGCTGAATGAAAAGTAGGTAGAACATTAGATTGGACATCACTGAATGTGCTCCAATGCACCTGTTTGCCTGCTGGAAACCATCAGAAACTACCCCTTTTATTAATCCCACCCAATTCTAAGCATGTTGATGAATAACAACTACTTCTATTTATACAGCAGCTTTTCCACAATCAAATATGCCAAGGTTCAATACAAGAGCATTATAAAATTAGACAACAGGCCAATAGGGCCATGAGTTCATTGGGAGAAAGTGAGGACTGCAGATGCTGGAGATCAGAGCTGAAAAATGTGTTGCTGAAAAAGCGCAGCAGGTCAGGGGGGAATCGACATTTCCGCCTAGGAACCCTCCAACCACAAGGGATGAATGCAGATTTCTCGAGCTTCCTCATTTCCCCATCCCCCACCTTATCTCAGTCCCAACCCTCGGACTCAGCACCGCCTTCTTGACCTGCAATCTTCTTCCAGACCTCTCCGCCCCCGCCTCCTCTCCAGCCTATCACCCTCACCTTAACCTCCTTCCACCTATCGCATTCCCAACCCCCCTCCTCCCTACCTTTTATCTGAGCCTGCTTGGCACACCTTCCTTATTCCTGAAGAAGGGCTTATGCCCGAAACGTCGATTCCCCTGCTCCTTGGATGCTGCCTGACCTGCTGCGCTTTTCCAGCAACACATTTTTCAGCCATGAGTTCATTGGCAAAGGTCTGGTCAAAGAGCAAGGTTTTTATAAAGGGTTCTAAAGGATACCACATGTGAAAACATTCAGTTTTATACAATTTATATATATCAATCAGTGGATTTCTTAGCAAGAGTTTAGGATTTAGGGTGAGAGGGGAAAGATTTAAAAAGGACCTAAGGGACAACCTTTTCACGCAGAGGGTGGTGCGTGTATGGAATGAGCTGCCAGAGGAAGTGGTGGAGGCTGGTACAATTAACATTTAAAAGGCATCTGGCTGGGTATATGAATAAGGAAGGGTTTAGAGGGATATGGGCCAAGTGCTGGCAAATGGGACTAGATTAATTTAGGATAACTGGTCGGCATGGACGAGTTGGACTGAATGGTCAGGTAGTGTTAAGGAAGGACTGCAGAATGACCTGGACAGGCTAGGACAGTGGGCAAAGATGTGGCAGATGGAATACAAAAAAGAGAAGTGTGAGGTTATACATTTTATTAGGAAGAACAGAGACATAGACTATCTTCTAAATGAGGAAAATCAGAATTGCAAAGGGACTTGGGAGACTTAGTTCAGGATTCTTTTAACGATAACATGGAAATTCAGTTGGTGGTTAGGAAAACAAATGCAATGTCAGTATTCACAGCAAGAAGACAAGAATACCAGAGCAAAGATGTACCTCTGATGCTTTGTAAAGCTCTGGTCAGACCGCATTTGGAATACTGAGGGCTTTTTTAGGCCCCGTATCCAAGGAAGTTGGAGGCGGTCTAGAGGAGGTTTATAAAAATAATCCTGGGAATGAAGGGCTTGTCAAATGAGGAATGATTTTGGACTCTGGGTTTGTATTTGATCGAACTTAGAAGAATGAGCAGGATCTGATTTAAACTTACAGGATTCAAGGAGGCCTGGAACAGGTAGACGTGGAGAAGATGTTTCCCCTAATAGGAGAGACTAGGACCTGAGGATATAGCCTCAGGGTGAAGGGACGACTCTTTAGAACTGAAATGAGGAGGAATATCTTCAGCCAGCGGGTAGTTAATCTGGAGAACTTATTGCCGCAGAGGGTTGTGGAGGTCAAGAATTTGAGTGTCTTTAAGACTGAGATGGATAGGTTCTTGGTTAGTAGGGGGATGCATAAGGGCTGAAGAAGGGCTTATGCCCGAAACGTCGATTCTCCTGTTCCCTGGATGCTGCCTGACCTGCTGCGCTTTTCCAGCAACACATTTCCAGCTCTGATCTCCAGCATCTGCAGACCTCACTTTCTCCCCAGTAAGGGGATGCAGGATTACGAGGCAAAGGCAGGAGAATGGGGTAGAGAATCATATCAGATTGAGTGGTGGAGAAGACTTAATGGGTTGAATGGCCTAATTCTATCTATGTATCTTATTGTCTTATGGTGTCATGGTCTACAGTTGATTGTCTGAGGCTTAATAAGTTTCAGAGGATAGTTATGCAGCCATTCACTTGTGACCACAAATCTGCCAAAATCACAAACACTTTGCCAAATGATTATAAAACACAATAATTTTGTACTAAGTAAAGTCCTGGAGAGGGAAATAATTAACCTTATCAGAATACAGCATGTTAGAATAAGTGAACATAAAAATCGCCATGCAAACTTATGGGGAGAATTCTCACATCTATTGGATGTTTGATGTGATACGTGTAAATATATTTTTTAAAATGTGAGAAGTTGTGAGACTTGATTTGCAATGTGTGGGAAGTTGGCCACAGGACAGGCGATAGCCTACTGGTGTTCTTGTAAGGTTATTAATCCAAGTAATGTTCTGGGGACCTAGGTTTGATTCCCACCATGGCAGATGATAGAATTTGAATCCAATAAAAATCTGGAATTAGAGTCTAATGGTGACCATTAAAACCCCATCTTATTCACTAATGTCCTTTAGAGAAAAGAAACTGCTGTCCTTACCTGGTCTGAATCCTGACCCACAGCAATATGGTTGACTCTTAACTTCCCTCTGGGATGGGTAATAAATGCTGGCCTACCCAGTGATGGCCATACCTGTGAATGATAAAAAAATTATAAAATGATAGGAAATACTTTCCTATCCTCTGATACAGTCAAAATATGTCAGGCAGTATTTAAAACTTCTGAAAATTCTGCAAAGTCAGTACAAGAGGTCTTACCTCCTTCACATGTCATATGAAATTCAATAGTGTAAATTGTATCTATTTTTATTAAATTGTGTGACAGTAGTGCTGTGATTCGAGAAGGTCAGTGACTATTAAATAAATGGTTACCAATGGTTGCTTAAGACAATTGGGAAGTTATCAAGGGAAGGAAAATTGTAAAAGTAGAAAAGCCTTCAGATGCTTATAGTAGGTTATCCATTGGTTAAACTTTACAATATTGAAAGGTTAGTTCAATTTGATATCCAGAGCTGGGATGGGGATTGTGTGAAATGTCCACTTTGCTTTCATTTGCTTTTTCAAATTAATGAGCTCCTAAAGCAGCTCATTGTGTTTAAGTGGTCATAAGCTTTTGAGACTTCCTAATAATATTGCTAATAGAAGACATGTGAGTTCTGTTTATAATGACACTGAATGAGTGGGGTACAAGAGTTGAAGTAATTCAAGTGAGTTCATGGGGTTGAACAGAGAAAGCAGATAGGGATGAATGGGTGATAGGAGAGATATGGATGAGAGGCATGAACAGAGTAGGAGGATAAGATTTGGGAGGCTTTACACTGATCTGCAAAGTGCCTATGGATGGAGGTGGGTCTTTCTGCATTAACAATTCCAGTCCTTCCTTATGCGACTAGTTGAAAATCCCATTGCCAGGACCCAAAGGAGGCATTTGAGGTCTGAAAATTCCAACTCCTGATTCCCACCACCATGAGGAAAATTTGGCTTGAGACCTAAAGCATTTGTTGAAAAAAAGCAATGTTACCTTTCCTTGAGTTTTTCTTCTATCAGCATTTAAACCTTTGACACCAGGAAATATGTAGCTTCAGACTCTGCTGATAACCAAGAGAGATGACAAACATCTATTTTTGGTTATTGTTCTTCCAACCTTGTGATATGAGAAAAGAGAATTTGTACATTCACACATGGAGTATTTGCCTCAAATGGTGACAAGTTTTTTTTAATCAAAACTGTTTGTTATTCAATGCAAATTTACAATGATCCCCCAGGATCCTAAATTGCACAGAAAGAATTTTTCCTGTTTGATTGTCAGAACGTTTATCAAGAATAATGCGATGGATTGTTTATATCAATGCTGCTTTGTAAATGTTGATTTCCTGTAATGAAAATTGACCTTGCTAATTTATAATTTATAGTGATGAAGAGAACACACCTAATTCTTATATTCAAACTGATAAATATTCGATATTTATTATTCATTATATGTGGAGGGTGATGCATGAAAAAATAAAATGCTGGATATTTATGCTTGTTTAGACATTGGATATGGAGATCATAATTCACCTGTACTGGACTCAAATCAAGTGGACAACATGCAAATTTGGTGCTTTCATCTGATCTGCATGATTGTAAGAAATGATAGGATTAGATTCCCTACAATGTGGAAACAGGCCCTTCGGCCCAACCAGTCCACACTGACCCTCTGACGAGTAGCCCACCCAGACCCATTTACGTCTGACTAATACACCTAACACTATGGGCAATTTAACATGGCCAATTCACCTGACCTGCACAGCTTTGGACTGTAGGAGGAAACCGGAGCATCCGGAGGAAACCCACACAAACAAGGGGAGAATGTGCAAACTCCACATAGACAGACGCCTGAGGGTGGAATTGAACACAGAACCCTATTGCTGTGAGGCAGCAGTGCTAACCACTGAGCCACCGTGCCACCCCCAATGGTGAAACAGGGCTCACTCTTTTTTGCCTTTGCAGTTCCAGCTGTCTCTGTGCTCAGCAAGGGGGTGAGCAGTGTTGTCTAAGGTACTATGTGCTGCAACAGCTTGCTCTTCTTAAAGGAGTTTGTTCTTATAGGGAAACTCCATTGAATAACATTGTAATAATGGAACATTGCCCAGAAAGAGAGTCCTTGGATGACGATACAACACTGGTAGCATTAATGGTGGGGGTGCACAGGATGAGAGACCCCCTGATTCCACAGGGGCCAAGAGACTCTCAAGAATTCTCCTCCTGAGAAAGGAGTGGGAGCTAACAATTTGGTGGTGAATTTCAATGGGAAATCTGGACTCAAGAACCTGACAGTAGGAATTCAAAGGTATGGATAGGACAAGATGATCCCAAGCAATGTTCCCTCTAATATTCTTATCAGCTATGGGTACCTTAGAACCTGATGTGTGGCAGCAACTTCCAGAACCAGAAGCCAATGCTGCATTCGCTGTACTGAGGCTGCACGTGGAATCTTGGAGCAACTGTGTATTTGCACAGCCATGTGGTGTAGTGACAATATAAGATACAGTTGGGTCAAGAAACTTCCAACTGACTATACCATACATGCTGCTCAATACACTATACTCCTATCACTCACCCATCAACATTCTCTGAGACTTAGATTTCCTGCACATCACCCAGATACACCTTCTCGGCCTCACACATCTACCAATGATGCCAGTCTCTTAGCCATTTCTCACTGCTTCCACTGTGCCAGCTATGGAAGAGACATCACCCAAGCACAATGCTGCAAAATCATTCACATTCTGCCTTTGCTCTTGTTGTAGAACAGAAGGGAGCAGAACCAATAGAGGACATGGATATGCATCTGCTGATGGCCCAATGATAGAGATGCCACTCTCAGTTTCATGGGATGGAGTGGCTCAGCCAGTGCCACCTACCACTGGCAAAGACAGTTGATGGGATGCTCCTGCCACATCTCCTTCCCTATCTTTCCAGTTCAATCTTTGGCAAAAGTAGCAAGCTGGAGATTGTGTGACCATTTAGTTCACCCAACTCCACCCCAATACATCCCTGCCTTTAACAATCTCCCTTCTGATTTCCTATCTTCACATTGAAGTCCACAAGTGCTCTCATGAAATTGGCTGCCACTTCAAGGCTGGAACGGATGGTGCTCATGACACTTTGCAAAACCATGTGTCACATTGGAGATAGACTCCTCCATTCCCTTGACAATGACAACAATCTCTTTGTTGGACTTGCCAAGTGACTGAGCTTTGCAGTGTGTATTCCAATGAACATTTGACTGCTGTTCACTGATGTTCTTATCTGAGTCCTCTGCAGCAGAATTCCTATATCACCTCTCTCTAGGTTGCATCCTTTTGTCTTGCTTAGTAATTCATCAAGTGCTGGTCCCACCTCTATACAACCTTTTCAGTGTATGCAAAGTGTCTGAGCTGGTTACCATAATTGCTAGATCTACAATTGGAGCTTCCTTAAATAGAACAAAACACTGGGATGCCAGAGATCGGAAACAAAAACAGAAATTGCTGTAGAAACTCAGCGGCTTGGGCAGCATTTGTAGGATGAAAGCAGGATTAATGTTTCACATCCCCTACTTTCTTCCCAAAGATGCTGCCAGAACTGCTGAGTTTCTCCAGCAATTTCTATTTTTGTTTCGAAGCTTCATTTTGTGTGTTAGTCTGTCTTTTCCTCCTTGTGCTGCTGTGGCTGAGCAAATAACTGTTCTCATATGTCGAAAAGCAGGAAGTCAGAAAGGGAAGAGTGGTTTGAGGGCAGGGGGAGTAGGTTTGCTGTGGTGTTGCTAGATAGCCAGAAAAGATTTACCGGGATATTATCAGGAATGGAGGATTTGAGTTATGAGGAGAGGTTGGATAGGCTGGGAGTTTCTTCACTGGAGTGTAGAAGGATGAGGGGTGACCTTATAGAGGTTTATAAACTCCTGAGGGGCATAAATGGAGACTGAGACCTTTATACCATCAGGTCACATGCTGTGATACGGTGATGACATCATGAGTGTGTCCCTTAAAGGCATACCATAAATCTGCTGTAGTACGCCATACAGCATACCCCAAGAAAAGAAATCCCACATAGATACATATCGTTTAATCTAGGCAGATGTGTCACAACAGATGTAAAACAGATGTAAAATTGTACACTTGAAAAATAAGAGCTAACAGGATGAATAATTCAATTTCAATATATTATTTTTAACAACTAGTTCAGGACTACTGATCATATACCCACCTGAAGAGAAATATTTTATTCTCACTTGCTGCTGGTTGATAACCTGACTGTCTTGCCACTGGTTGCAGTCGCTCAGCATCATCTCACACTCATCAACAGTGGCATGTTCTTCCTCACTCTTTATATGGATGATTAGCATATCATGCGTTGGTTTGAGCTGGCTTCTGTTCTTTAGCAATGTAGCACCATGACCAATAATGACATCATACAAACTGGGATGATTGCATATCTTAGACACTGTATCCAAGTATTTATGACTAGATTTCTGACTTGTACTCTCTGTCCAGTGTGAAATTATCATAGTTCTTCTACCTGTGCACTGGAATTGCATATTTCATTCTCTTCTGTCTTTGAAGAGGAAAGTCCTGACATCTCACTATTGCGGGTGTGATTTGAATCTTATGAATGATTACAATATTGAATTCTGTACAAACTAGTAGTTCAGCCACAACTGTGATTCCTGAAGAAGGGCATGTGCCCGAAACGTCGAATCTTCTGTTCCCTAGATGCTGCCTGACCTGCTGTGCTGTTCCAGCAATAAAGTTTCAGCTTTGATCTCCAGCGTCTGCAGACCTCACTTTCTCCTCCAGCCACAACTGTGCCATTGGTACCTACCAGGTAGAATATTTTGGGAATCCAAGCTGAACTTGATATTGGCACTTCAGTACAGTTGTGCCACTGCATAGAATTAGTGATCCATTGTATGCTGTGAGACAGTCTTTAGTAGGTTGTCATGCGTTTTAGGATGCATAGAGGTATAAGGCATAGAGGTTGACACTAGTCAATGTGTCAATTTTAGCTTTCATTTTCTGTTCACTTACATCTGGGAACTATTGATCTTGATGGTCTTCTACTCATCCTATACCACTGACGTGCTGTGAGGTTGACAAATTCCAGATACTGCTTTTTAGTTTTTGGCTATTGATTTCATTGTTATGTTTAGGTAGGTTGGACAAATTTGAGTGCTGATAGCATTGTAGTGTTGGCCACCTGGATCTTGTTTTGGATCAAGCTTGAATTTTTGCAAAAAAGCACTCTGTCTGTGTGCATAATGTCCTTTTGTGCTTCCCAGATATGGGGAAATGTTGGGCAATTTCTGGATAGATTTGAAAAACTGCATCTGTAACAGATCTTGCTGGTTTGATGTACCTTTCTGACTGTAGCAATCATATTGTCTACAACTAAAGTTCGATTCCCGCCTCAGGCGACTGACTGTGTGGAGTTTGCACATTCTCCCCGTGTCTGCGTGGGTTTCCTCCGGGTGCTCCGGTTTCCTCCGACACTCCAAAGATGTGCAAGTCAGGTGAATTGGCCATGCTAAATTGCCTGTAGTGTTAGGTAAAGGGGTAAATGTAGGGGTATGGGTGGGTTACGCTTCGGCGGGTCGGTGTGGACTTGTTGGGCCGAAGGGCCTGTTTCCACACTGTAAGTAATCTAATCTAATCTAATCAAAAGTATGCAATTATTATTACTGTTAATGATATTGCTCTTTTACGTTTTCAGAGAATCTTCCTGGAAAGCTTTGATATGAGTAGAAGTGATTATCAATTCAAGTCACCTTTCTGTGAGATACTCTTCAGAGAAACCAAACTCATGTCCTTTTGTGTGGTGTCCAGCAATTGAGTTGTCAATACACTCATAAGGATCTTGTCTGTACAATGTGAGTTTGATTCTGTTAATTCAAAGTTGATTCATACCTTGAGCTTTTCCTCAAGCATACCCCAGATCTTCTCTTGATTTTTTTTTTAATCATCCACAGAAAGACCGGGTATGTTTATTTGTTGATGCTCTTCCTTGCTGATAGAAAATAATATTTTACAAGCTCTATTCTCAAAATCATCTGTGTTTGATTTGCAAATAAAGCTGCACATTTTGCTTAACTAGCTCTAATTCAGTGGATGTGTCACTTGTAAATAGCTGCTTTCCTCTTTTTATGTTGAGGGTCTTGTGGTTTTTATTGAAATAGAGTGCAGGGTTACTTTGCTTATTACTTTTAAAGGACTTGCTGTCCTTCCTTTTTATTTTCTTCCTTTTGCCTGTATTTTATTTTATTTTTCACATTTCTATGTGTCTGTGTCTGTAAAAGATAAAGGCTTGTTGTAGAAGGTTTCAACCACTAGATGGAGTTTATACCAAATAAGGAGTGATACCAACTCTGGTACAGAATTGAGGAGACGCAATGATGGAAGCAACTGTCTAGTGCACACAGTCAAGTTACTCTAGATTAGAAAATCACTTTTTGGTGCTTAAAACGCAACTTTTTAAAAAAAGGGGTGGGGACTGTGGAGTTTAAACAGCAATCTTTGACTCCTAACATTAGTTTTAAGGCTTTTAGCTACTGTATTTTAACATTAAGAAGAAGGCTGAAACTTCATTTTGTTAAAAAACATTTTGTAAAGGGGTTAGAAGGTGTCTAAGGTTTGAACTTAAAGTAGAAAGAAGATATGTCTTCCTGCTGGCTATTTAGGTTGGAGATCTGTACTCACTTATGGTGATCAGTCATCTGAGATCTTTATGAGATGTCTGCTCTTCAGTGAAGTTTCTTTTATAAGCAGTTACTAGTGCTTGTTTATTGCTTCACTGCCACCAAAATATGATGGGGCCTGATATACATTCGTTCTGCGACTATCCTGTGCATAAGGATGAGACATAGATTGTGCAGATATGAAGAATGCAACAAACTTTAATTGTAGCACATGTTATATATGTATGGACGATATAATCAGAGGCACTTTCAAATCTGTGCTCATGCTAAGCATCTGTACTATAGCACACTTCTAGCAGCATGCAGGGAGAGAACAGACTCAGTACGGTGATGATGATTAGCTCACATTCCAATGATACAGTGATATCAACATCCCTCTTTTAAGGTATAACGCAAATCTGCTGCAAGACACAACACAACGTTCCCTATTTGTGGTCTTATGATGGCCTGAAGGTGACTGATGAAGCAGTTGAGGGTGATTTGAAATAACCCTGGAAGCTTTCAATGATACCATGGGGCTGAGATCCTTGGTCTCCAAAAACCATGGATATTTTCCTTTGCGCTAAGAAGACTTCATTCACTGGATCATTTTCTCGCAATTCCCATTTTTCTGGGGATTGATATTAAATGTTGTGGATGTCTATGGCAGATAGCTTGACTCCCCTCTCATCTGAAGTACTTTTATTCTAGATTACAGGAATAGTGCCAGAAGACTGGAGGACAACAAATGTTGTTCCCTTGTTCAACAAGGGGATTAGAGACAACCCTGAATTATCAATCAGTGAGCCTTCCTTTGGTTGTGGGTAAAGTGTTGGAAAGGGTTATAAAAGATAGGATTTATAATCATCTAGAAAGGAATAAATTGATTAGGGATAGTCAACATGGTTTTGTGAGGGGTAGGTCGTGCCTCACAAACCTTATTGAGTTCTTTGTGTACAGTTCTGGTCACCGCATTATAAGAAGGATGTGGAAGCTTTGCAAAGGGAGCAGAGGAGATTTACTAGGATGTTGCCTGGTATGGAGGGAAGGTCTTATGAGGAAAGGCTGGGGGGCCTGAGGCTGTTTTTGTTAGAGAGAAGATTGAAAGGTGACTTAATTGAGACATATAAGATAATCAGCAGGTTAGATAGGGTGGACAGTGAGAGCCGTTTTCCTCGGATGGCGATGGATAGCATGAGGGGACATAGGTTTAAATTGGGGGGTGATAGATGTAGGACGGATGTCAGAGGTAGTTTCTTTACTCAGACAGTAATAGGGGTGTGGCATGCACTACCTGCAACAGTAGTACACTTGCCAACTGTAAGGGCATTTAAATGGTCATTGGGTAGGCATATGGATGAAAATGAATAGTGTAGGTTAGATGGACTTCAGATTGGTTTCACAGGTTGGCGCAGCATCGGGGGCCGAAGGGCCTGAACTGCACTGTAATGTTCTATGTTCAATGTTCTATTCATGTTGGGCCCAGGGTTGTAATGAGGTCAGGAGCTGGATTATCCTGATAGAACTCAATCTGATCAACTGAGCAGGTTATTTCAATGTGTATGATACTTCATAGCACTTTGACGACAATTTGCTAATCACTGAGTAGACTGATGACCAGGAATTGGTAGGACTGGATGTTGTATATGGGTGTGAGTGGGTTAATATTGAGAACTGTCATAAACACTGCCCACTATGATGATGTTATATGGACTTATGTGCAGAACAACTTAAGACCTCAGGAGTAAGACCTAATATCTACATCATTCTCAAAATCTATATAACAACACTGACCATATCAATGTAACCTGTAACTTGTAGCTAATGCAATAATCTACTTTTTCAATATAAAAACCTCTTCTAGTTAGACCAATAAGTGCTTTTTGTTCAATAGACAAAGCGGAGCCTATAGATTTTTACACTTAAACAGAATAGCAACAAACCTTGAGAGGTGAAGACTTGGTTTAAACTACACAGCCAACAACAGATTTATTGGTAACACATTTTTACACCCTCCTCAGTCATTGCTGGCCTAATAATTCAGAAGATCATCTCCTCCAAGGGGCTTAGGAGGTACAGACATGCCTGTCCCTTGTCAAATCTTCCTGCTATATTTCATTTTGTTATTTCAGACAGGGAGGAGTGGATTGTATGTTCGACAGTGAAGAATTGTCAGTACGTACAGTGTATATGTGTGTTTAGACTACTTATCAAGTAGTTCACCTCAATCAATTTCTTCTCAGTTTGATGTATCCACTACACCTTGTTTTTAAAAGCTCACCTGTTACTGGAAGTAACACCAATCCCTACTCCCCAGCTGAAAAATTATGAATTGCGATTTCTTATCGTCTTCCTGTTTCAGTGTATGCTGTCATGCTTTTAAATGCTGACTCGCCGATTCTCCAGCTCTATTTAATTGTGCTCTGAAATTTGACACATAGTCCAAATGGGCAATCTCTGAATTCTGACTTATAACTTTCTCCTTAATCAATTTTAATGGTCCTCTTACTTCATGCCCCAAAATTAATTCAAATGGACTGAATTTGGTTGATTCATTGATGCATCTCTGATCACAAAAAGTACAATGGAACTCCCTTATCCCAATCATCTGGATAATCCTGACCATAAGCACTCAACATGGTCTTCAGTATTTGATGCCATCTCTCTGGTGCTCTCTGTGATTCCAAATGGTACGCAGTAGATTTGTATTGCTTTATTTCCAAGTGATCCACAACCTCCTTGAATAGTTTGGATGTGAAGTTTGATCCTTGATCTGACTGGATCTCTATTGCTAGTCTGTATCTAGTAAAAACTTTAAGTAATTTTTCTATAACCCTTTTAACTGTGATGTTGTGTAATGGGATTGCCTCTGGAAATCTCGTCAAGACATCCATTATTGTTAATAATACTTATTTCCACATTTTGTTTGAGGTAAGGGACCTTCGCAATCAATCAAGACTCTTGTGAAAGGTTGCTCAAATGCTGGAATATTAAAGGTGCAAGTTTTATTACTACCTGTGGTTTTCCCATTAACTGACATGTATGACATGTCTGGCAAAATTCAGCAGCATCTTAGTGGAGTCCAGGCCAGTAAAAATGTCTTTGTATTTTAGCCTGTGTTTTCCTCACCCCTAAATGACCATCAAGTGGTAGTTCATGTGCCACTCACAGCACCTCCTTTCTTTACCCTATTGGCAAAACAATTTGATGAATCTCTGCCTATTTCCCATCTGCTTGAATGCGTGATGGTCTCCATTTCCTCATTAAGACATCATTTGTTAAGTGATAACACACAGGAATGCATTCACTTTCTTTCTTAGTAAATGCCTGTTGATATAACTGTTCTACCTCCTCATCTTTCGTTGTAAATCAGTCAGCTTTGCAGAGCTAAAAAAACTGGCAAGTTTATCTATTTGCTCCTTCTCTGTTCCACTTATCTGATCAAAGAAAGTTTTAGATAACTCTATGTCGCTTCCTTATCTGGGCCTTTTGATCTCTGCTGCATCAACCTGTGTCTCTGTGATCTTGTGATCACACCATCCTGGATAAACATTCTCCATGTCTTCATTTACCTGCGTCTCCACTGGCATTTCAACTAGAGTAGGCAGCATGCCTACCGGTGAATCAGCTATATCATTTGCAAGGATAAATTGTATTCTTGGAACTGAGAGTTTGTCCAGTACTCCAACCACAAATTCTCCACTCTTCTCTGGACTCTCCAGCCTCACTTTACATAATTGAGCACTTTTTGTTTCACCATGAATTCCTGTTACCAGTACCTTTTCTGGCAATAGTCTCTCAGGGGTACATATCTCCTCATCCTTCAGCATCACATACTGAGAGGATCCTGTGTCCCTTAATATTATAACCTCTATACCTATTACTCCTGGCTTATGAGAATAAACTTTACCCTTGCATGTACATCTTTTAAGCAGATCTAGCACTTCCTTCTTAATCAACCTCTGATCATCTTGTACACTCTGAGGCAGTTGTCTAACTTCCCTTATGCTTTTTTGTTACTAGTCCAACAAAACTCCCAGGCTTGTCTGGTTTTCCTACATCTGGTTTTCTCCTAGCCCACCAAAACTGTATTTTTTGTGGCCCACTTTATTACAATGAAAACACCAGAGCCTTTTAACTTCTTCGTCCCTCTCAGGGTTTCTTTTTTACCCTGTGGTAAGTTATCCTTATGATCTTCACTGAGATCTATCTTTCCCTTTCCGCGTGAGGATTTCTTTTTGCCCCAATTTCTATCCCTCATGGACTGAAATCAATTCTGGAAGCCAAACCGTGTTTTATGGACCAGCTCATAATCGTCAGTCACTTCAGCTGTTAACCTTGCCATTTTAACTCTGCTCTTCCACATGGATTTGCACTACTTCAGGCAGTGAATTTTTGAATTCCTCCAAAATAACTACTTCTCCAAGGGCATCGTAGGTTTGCTCGATTTTTAAAATTATTATCCATCTATCGAAATTACTCTGTTTGATCCTTTGAAACTCAATATAGGTTTGACTAGGGTCCCTCCTTAGATTGCTGAAGTGTTGTCTATAGGCTTCTGGTACAAGCTCATATGCACTTAAAATGGCTTTTTCACCTCCTCATACTCCCCAGATACCTCCTCTGATAGGGATGAGAATACCTCACCAACCCTAGCTATAAGTTTGTTTGGATCAACAAAATCCACATTGCCACTAACTACTGCATTTGTTTAGCCACCTTTTCAAATAAGATAAAAAAGGCTTCGACATCCTTCTCATCAAATTTAGGCAATGCTTGAACATACTGAAACAGTTTCTCACTGGGCTACCAGAGGGTTGCTCCTCCTCACTCAGCCTACCCTCAGCCTTTATCTCTAGCCTTTTAAGCTGACTTTCCTTTTTAAGTATCAGTTTTTGAAGTTCAAAAGCTCTCTTTTTCTTTCTCTGCTCTCTCTTTTACCCTCTCTTCTGCTGCTCTCTCTTTTCCCTCTCTTCTGCTTTTAATCGTAACTCAAACTGTTTCATTTCTGCTGCCCTTTCCTTATCTCTCACCTCTAACTCAAGCTGCTTCATTTGCAATTGAATTCTTGCCATCTCTATAGATTCTGACGGTGTCTCCGGCAAGTTTAAATGCTGAGCTACTGCTGTAATTATCTCTCCTTTCCTCACAGAAGCAAACAGTTCCAATTCCAGCTTCTCTGCTAATTCTTGCAACTTGGTCTTATTCACCTTTTGTAAAACCTCCAAAGTCACCGCACCTATATCCAGAAAACGTTTGGCGACTGAAAGAG
The DNA here is from genome assembly GCF_037043375.1 of Chiloscyllium plagiosum. Taxonomy (NCBI): domain Eukaryota; kingdom Metazoa; phylum Chordata; class Chondrichthyes; order Orectolobiformes; family Hemiscylliidae; genus Chiloscyllium; species Chiloscyllium plagiosum. The sequence goes on along the minus strand of NW_028270142.1, from coordinate 100,252,081 downwards.
CCATTACTATTCCAAGCTTTGTCTACCCAATCAAACCAACACCCGAAACAAAGACACTAGTCCCTACCACTCGCTGTTTAAAATCCCGCAAAGAGCCCTCAATCTTTTATGGACTTGGCCAGACCACTCAAAACATTCTTAAACAGGCAGCCCCAGACCATAACTTTGCAATTTGTTTTAGTAAGTGTACAATGAAAATTACCTGGAGTAAGCTAGCTAGGTTGACTACTGCATTTTAAAACAGACAAAAAACTTATTCACAAAAATACACAATGAAACACAAAGAACAGAATAAAGAACCCAGACAGAACTCAGCCTATCCAACTAGACTTAATTATGCTATTCTGAATATACATAACAGTCCCAATAAGCAAACTTCCTTTAAAACCCAGTATAAATAGAACACATGCTTACAGATTGAAGTTGAAGGGCAGAAAAGAGAGAGAGTTTCCACACAGCTCCCTGTTGAACTTCCTCATTCAAGACAGAACTAAAAACTGCTCAGCTCAGGTCAGCTAGAGAGCTGACCACTCCCCTCTCTTTATACAGGTCACTTCTAAAGCATGACCACTTTGGCCTGAAGTCTCATCAGTTTACATATAAACAAAACACCTCTCAAAATCCTTTTCATTTCGGTACCAAACCAGACTAATCAGAGTCCTGCCTGGTTTATACGCCTCTGAAAAAAATCAAGGACAAAACCTCCTTGAGCCAAGGAACAGCTTTTTTGGGGGAAAAAAGGGACTAGCTTTGTAACACTAAGTAAAACTTTAGTCTCCTTGTACACTTGCCTTTGCAGAGATAGTCCTGACCAGGTAAGGATGGCAGATTGGACTTTCTTCAAAAATCAGCAATGAATTTCATGGTATTCATTAGACTCTCATTTCTAGATTTTTTAAAAAATTGAATTCAAATTCCACCATGTGCCTTAGTCAGACTTGAACCTGGATTCCCAGAATAATACCCAGGTCTCTGAATTGATGGTCCAGCAATAATTCCACTCAGCATCACATCACCTGTTCAGTTGTCTTTCGCTGGAGGTTTCCGCTGGATTATAGGGATGATGGACCGACTGATTCACTTGGAAAATGTCTCTGATTTATCGACTCAAAACTCACACCTCACAGGGCTTACTACAGGAAGATTATTAACTTTTTTTCAGGCTTAAATGGAGTATTTTACTGGACAGAACAGACAGCTTTTGGATTGGAAGAAGATCGACATATTTCTTTTCCTCTCCCTGTCTTACTTCATTTTCTTTGGTATTTGTTTCTCTCTTTCAGCCAGCAGCTCATTTGCTGTAAGCACATCTTTTATTTCTTTGTTGATATCTTTGATCCTCTTTGATCCTAGAGAACTAGCCTTTCTTCCATTCAAACTCTCCCACATTCTACCAAATTGCAGGGATCCCTTCTTATCTTTTTTTCCATCCATCCCTTGCTTAAAACCTATTACATCTCAGGCACTTCTCATATCTGATGCAAGTTCACAAACAAGCATTAACTCTGTTTTGCTCCCTATACAGGTCCTGCCTAACCTGCAGATGGTTTTGTTTATTCCACTTTGGTGTAGGACTTGCCTCTAGCTTGAGGTCTGGTGACTATGGTAGCCACTTTAGGTCAGTTTTTGCATTACCTTAAAACCATTTTAGTCCACGAGAGGTCTCAGGTACAGCAATCAGATGATGAAAGTTGAAAATTGATAGTCCATATCTCTGACATGAGTCTCAGCTGTGACACTCACACACTCTCATACTTAAATTACTGCTGACAGCCTTTTAAGGGCAGGAAGTAGCTCTCAAACAGCCTGATGTCTCTTTTTGTCCTTGCAGGCCAGTTGATTCTTTCCATATTAAACTGGGAGAAGACCAGACCACGAGATGGTGCCCACCTGAGTCCAAACTGCTGGCCCTGGGCTGAAGCCTCGTGCTGCCATCCATATTTAATGGTACCTCGGTTGTTGTGCATGGGGTTCAGTAGTTGAGAAACTATCCTGCTGATTTTACACGTTTCAGATAAGGGCATGACAGATAGATTTGAATGAAGTCGTGTGAAGCAACAAAAGTTAATTTTTAATTGAAGTGAATAGCAATTGACAACTCAATACAGATTGTTTATATGCATGAGAATAGTGTGAGGTGTAATGTTGTTTTCTCATTTTAAATGACTATGTGTTCCTTTTGTGTGTAGTAGATGTGTGGCTCGTATTATGCTAAACTACATGACCCTGGTTTCAAAACATGATCAAAGTATGAGTCAGATTTTATTTGCTTAATGATTGGAGAGACAATTCATTAAGAACAGCACATTCTGAGAAAGAATGAGATTAAAGTACCATGACTGATATGAAACTAGAAAGTTGTGTTGTTATAACTGACATCAGATGAGTGCACTATTGCTCCAATTACTCCATTCGACACATGTCTTTAAATGTTTTAGACAATTAAAATATGGTCAACTATACATTTTATCTACATTCGGGTTAGATTAATAAACAATAGTCGATTTATTGTAATAATGAAACTTATTTGGCACAGATGCAAAACAGTTTGGAATATGAAAATGTGAGCATTTTCCTGACTAAATAGCTCCAACATAGAGACACACACAAACACACATTATATATCACACACACACACACACATTATATATCACACACACACACATTATATATCACACACACACACACACCTTATATATACCACACACACACCTTATATATGCCACACACACATGAATAATATGAATAATAAAGAAATTGGGAAAAATGATTGGAAGTTTGTTTTGGTCAACTTCGAAAAGTTAATCTTTGCCTCCAGATAGAGAGTTTGCATGGCTTCTGAATTTCTAAGTAAAACCATAGATTTACCTGATTCATTAGGGATGAGGAATTACTTTTGACAAGAATTCCTCATAGTATTCGGGTATCTTGTTCACAATCCCCACATGCAGAGTAATATTTGTATATGGCCTTGCAGCTGTAGTCAGAACTATAACTTGGTGTGTTATACTTCCAGTCAGAGCCCTTCCTCTGCAGTCAGCTTGTGCTACCCAGTAATTCCAATGGGTTTATCCTCCAACCTCCATCAATCTGCATGAAGCTGTCCCATCTTGTGGCTTTAGAGACAATTGGATTTTGGATGTGCTTTCTATCCTCAGATCTTTCTATTCTTTCCTGAGAAAGAGACCTTAGGCATTCCGAGGTGTCCCTTCATGTTTCTGGTTACTTGCCTTTCTCTCACATTCCCAATTTTTTTGGTTTATGGATGTGAGTGAAACAGGTTAAAGTTTGTGAACAAGCTCATAATTATTTGTTGTTTCCAATGCTGGTCTGGCTGTTATAATTATATACATTAAAAGAAAAGACATGATTTTCACACCTGACACTCAAAAGTGAGCCCTGCATTACCCTGGTGAGGTCCCCTCATCACAACCTCATTCTACATAAAGAAGGGATGTTGTTGGAGAAGAAGAAATTCAGAAAAGATAGATTTCCTCCAATGAGGAAGGACAGTCTGATGACATTGACAGTTTGCAGACAGAAAGAAGCCTGGGCAATGTTCATTCAGACAAACAGCCTGTTGCAAAATTAATGCAAACCAATTTTAGCCTGATTGAACTATGCACATTTGTTTTTATGTCTTGGTTTTCAGAAACAAGGCTTGCTGGGAGGCTATTGCTTGCTCTTTTGGACTAATAGCAATGACTGAGAAGTGTTTTATTTTGCATTATGAAGGTCCTCTTTGTAATATCAATATGCCGGTAGTGTGATCATCTTGAGACATCAAACTGCCTGGACAAATCTAGCCTTTGTGCTAATTGTGTGTGAATGTACCTGCACACCAGTACATACTCCTGTGACCATGACTCCTAAAGTGAAGCAAGATTATCAGCTTTTTCTCAAGCAAAAAGGGAGATAGGCTGAGGACATTCACCCTGCAGAACTTTAGGTTACACGAATGCACTGTTGAAATTGCTGAGCCTCATCAATGACTGTGCTCCCACTGCAGTAGGTGGGACAAATCAATATATTTACCTTCTCAGCCCTGAAGGTACGGAATCCTTCACATCTAAAATTTGCATTGGCTTCCTCTTATTCTGTGAATATTTCATATGGTAATAAGACCCCAAGTAGGGGAAAGATCTTCCCTCCTGCACCTTATAGAGCACAGTCATCATTCTTCATTACTTACAGATACTGTCTGTGTGATCTCCTCATTCTCATAATCCCAGTCCACACTTATTTCCCCTGACCTTATCGGACAAGGTCACTGTCCCTGAAATTTTCTATAATATCCAGATGCTAGGTCTATGCTTCGCAGGATCATGAGAACAAAATGAGGTACATCACTGCTGATGGTGTGAGACGATAAAAGATATCTTGGTGAAACTCTGCAGTGTATTTTAATGGGGAAAATCCTCCACTCTTCTCTTGAATTCCAAATGGAAGCAAACATTAAAGCAGTGCAAATGAATACCCGCTGACAGAAAAGGCAGACTAAGTATGTATCTACTCACATCTCCTCAATATTGGGGCTTACTGGCAGTGCCCCTCTGCTTGAGATGAAGGGCACCTGAAGTGAGATATTTTTGTCCTTTTCCACTCTTATCTTGCCATTGATGCTGATCACTCATGTCCAGAGCAACAGAATGGATGACTAAGTGCATATGTGGCAGCGTCTAAGTCTTCTGCTTGTCCAGGTCTCAAAGTAGATACTAAGCTTTCCATGTATGTTAACTTCCTGAGGGTTACCATTGACCAATCTCTGAACTGACCAGAAAAATGTAATGGCTACAACAGCAAGACAGAGGCAATCCTCTAGTGAGTAACTCACCTTCTGACTTCCCAAAGCTTATCCACCACCTAAAAGGCACAAGTCAGGAGTGTGATGGAATATTCCCCATTTGCCTGGATCACACATTAAAGGTAGGTGATGGCCTAGAGATATTGTCACTGGATTATTATTCCTCAGAGCTAGCTAATGTTCTGAGGTCCTGGATTCAAATCCAGCTATGGTGGAATTTGAATTCAATAATACAAAAGAAATCTGGAATTAAGAGTCAAATGATGACCCGGACTTGATTGTCAGAAAAAATCCTATCTGATTCACGAATGTCCTTTAGTGAAGGAATCTGCCATCCTTACCTGGTCTGGCCTAGATGTGATTCCAGACCCACAGCAATGTGGTTGACTCTTAACTGCCCTCTTGGCAATTAGGGGTGTGCAATAAATGCTAGCCTAGCTAGTGATGCCCTCATCCCGTGAATGAATAAATTTAAAAATAAAATCCCCTGAGAGTCAGCAGGTGTCTGGTTTCCAAGTGCCCTCTGAGTGTCAGAGAGCCCGTGTGTTGCTTTGCACATTGTCTGTGGACCCACATCCAACGATGCACTCATCAAATTATAACATTGAGCTGAATGTAGATAGCGAACCGCTGAGCTGTCAGTCTCTGTGTTGATGGAGAACTTCAAATAATAGCTATTCAGTGCGTGCTCTGAGTTTTCAAAAACATCATACTCAGAGATGGTATTATTCACCGTTAGAGGGAAGATATGGGTTTTTGGGCTTTATTCTCTCCTAATATCTTGAGTGGACAAGAGAACATGCAAAGTCTTTTATGTAGATAAATATCTGACACACCTGCACAGTAAGAACAAAAAAAACCGGCATTCAGGTTCAGTGGGTAAGAACGAAGACAAATCAAAGGTTGGCCTTTATTTCAGAGAGAATTAAGTATAAAAGCACTTCCCTGAACCCATTATTGAAGAGTTTATGTCGTTGTACCTGCCTGGACCTCAATATATTGGAACTCAAATCTATTAATTCATTCATGAAATAATTGTGCACTTGTAATAACCAATTAGAACTTTTCAAATCAGCCCTTTTGCATACTTTATGAGGAAAATTGTATTCAGATCATCCTTTATACTTTACAAATATTTTGACAGCATTTCTCCAAATAGTTTATGTTGCAAATGAGTTTGTGCATAATAGGTCCCATGTCAGTACCTCGAGGGCTTATTTTGCACATTTTGTCATACGCCAATAGATGAAGCTTCACTATCAGTATTAAATTTATAAATTACGTATTGTGAGAACAACTTGGATAAAAGCCAATCTAAATCCAGTGTTGCATCAGAGCCAGCGGTGTGCCGTCACAAGCATGTGTGGGAGAAGGAAAATGTTGAAATCTCTTTGGGAAATTGAATGCGGATTAAACCGGTTAGAAAGCTGCTGACTGCTGACTGCTTACTCAGTGTGGTCAGTCTGGCCCATATCCAGAATATTATTCTAAGCTTCAATTCAACCTTCTAAGATAACATTCATTGAGTTAAAAGTGGCAATGGAGTTACTGCAAGTTAAATCTGTTGTGGAGTATTAGGATTATCAGAACATTGTTATTATTTATCAATAAGTACAAGACACCTGGAAGTTATAATTAATATTGCAGCAAGACAATAACTCTGCTGGCATTGATTGAGCCACTTACCTCTTGGCACTTTATTTTAATAAAACTGTGGCTTTGATCCAGAAATTCAATAGCCATTAATATTCTATTAATTATATTCAATGTTACTGTCTCGCCCGGCACCATTGCAAATTTTAGTCTCAGAATATTACGAGTTGTTGAAGCTTCCAGCTTTGGAATTTTAAAGGAATTCTGTTTCTTCAGGTATGTTGACACATCATCCCTTCAGGTTATGATTAACCAGAGATGTATTTAATTACATGGCAGATGGTAATACTTGGATTAAATCAAATCTGGAATTAAAAGTTAATTTAATGGCAACCTGGTTTATTAATGCCCTTTCCAGAAGGAAATTTGTCACCAGTATCTGGTTATATTCATGTCACTCTAGACCCACAGCAATGTGGTTCACTTTTAGCTGCTCTCTGAAATGGCCAAGCAAACCACATGGTTATATCAAAACAGTTATTAAATCTAAAGAAAGCAATAAGACAAAGACCACCCAACATCAACACTGGCACCAAAAACAACAATGACAATCTCAGCCAAATCCTCCTGACTAACATCAAGGGCCTTGCAGCAACGTTGGAAGAGATGTTCCACAGAAAAGTCAAGCAACAGCCTAACATAGTCACATTCAAGAGTTCATACCTTATAGTCAAGAGTCCAGATATCACCATCGCCATCTTTCAGAATGTTCTGTCAGGATAGACACACTGGAGGTGACAGTACAGTAGTATATATTCAGGAAGGAATTTCCTTCAGCATTGACTCCAGTCTCCATGAAATTTTATGGGGCCAGGTCAAACATGAGGAGGAAGGGTTTATAGTGAAATGGGCCAAATGTTGGCAAATGGGATGAGGTCAGATTGGGATGTCTGGTCAGTGCAGACACGGAGGACTGCTCTATGAATCTATTAGGAGAGAAACTTCCAAACATCTACTGCCTCCCATCAACCCCTGTAATCCATAGCTGATGAATCAATGTTCTTTCATGTTGAACACCACTTGGAGGATGCACTAAGGTTGGAAAGGGCACAGAAGGTACACCGGGTGGGGGAGTTCAATGTCCATCACCAAGAGTGGCTCAGCATCACACTTGGGGCGGCATGGTGGCTCAGTGGTTAGCACTGCTGCCTCATAGCACCAAGGTCGGGGTTCAATTCCAGCCTTGGGTGACTGTCTGTGTGGTGTTTGCATATTCTCCCCGTGTCTGTGTGGGTTTCCTCCAGGTGTTCCAGTATCCTCCCACAATCCAAAGATGTGCAGGTCAGATGAATTGGCCATGCTAAATTGCCCGTTATGTTAGATGCAATAGTCAGAGGGAAATAGGACTAGGTGGGTTATTCTTCGGAGGGTCAATGTGGACTTGTTGAGCTGAAGGGCCTGTTTCCACACTGTAGGGAATCTAAACTAATCTAATCTACAGTCTGAACTGGTCAACTCCGAAAGGACACAACCGCTATATTGAGTCTGCAGCAGAGAACCAATGAGAGGGGAAAACTTACTTGACCTCATCCGCAACACTAATGACAAAGATGTATGTGTGTCTGACAGTATCAGTGGAAGAGACCAACACAATCCTTGAGGATCCTGTCTTCACAATGAAGACTCACTCCATTCTGTTGTGGAGCACTACCAACACGCTCAATGGGACAGGTTTTGAATAATTGATAAAGTGCAGTGCTGGAAAAGGCACAGCAGGTCAGGCAGCATCAGAGGAGCAAGAGGGGCAATATTTCAAGCAAGGACCCTCCATCTTTGACTGTCCTGCTCCTCAGATGTTGATGACCCTGCTGTGCTTTTTCCAGCGTCACACTTTATCGACTCCGACTCGCCAACATCTGCAGTCCTCACTAACTCCCAGATTTTCAATAGGCTAAAGAAATCAAACCTGGATACTGTGGGACATCAGCAGCAATATTTAACCAAAGTCTGCAACCTCATGGCCCACTATATCTTTGAATCTATCATCACTATTGAGGCAGCAGACCAACCTGGTTCAACTGAAGCATGCCTAAAAAAATGAGAGTATGGTGAAACTACAACGTAACACTAAAGTGCCAAACAGATTAAGTTACATGCAATAAGCAACTAACAGTGATGCCAAGCCAGCCATGAAAGGTAATGCTCAAAATGACAACAGGATACGGCCCCATAAATATTCCCATCCTCAATATATCAGGGCAAAAGACAAGGCTAATAGATCTGCATTCACCTTCAGCCAGAATGCTGAGTGGATTATCCATCTTGGCATCCTCCTTATGTAGAGTCGAAACGTGTGGTGCTGGAAAAACACAGCTGGTCAGATTGTAACTGAGGAGCAGGAGAGTTGACGTATTGAGCATTAGCTCTTCATCAGGAAAGGCCTCACCTTCATCCCCCCTAATTCCTGGATCAATGAATTCACCACACGTTGTGAAATTGAATCGTTTTTCCACTGCCTCTGCCTCCAGGCTTACCTTTTCCATCAGGACTCCCACACACCCTCTGTGGAGCCCTTCTCACACCTCCACACACCCCATCCACCTAGACACTCTGTGCTGATCTGTTACCCACCCTCGATCTCATCATCTCCAATGCTCCTCAAATGCTACCTGACTGGCTATGCTTTTCCAGCATGACACTTTTCGACTCTGATCTCCAGCATCTGCAGTCCTCATTTTATCCTCTTTATGTACCCCGAATTCCAGATGGTAGTCTACAACCAACTTAATTCATTTGATACCAAGTAATGGCTGAAAGCACTGGGTACTGCAAAGGCTATGGACCCTGACAACATTCTGGCAATAGCAGGGAAAACCTATGCACCAGTATTTGTCCAGTATAGCAATAACACTGGCATCCACTTGACCAATGGGGACAATCGCCCAGGTTTGTTCTGTCCACAGAAAGAGGTACAAATTTTGAGTCATTCTTGAAACATAGCAAGATGTTTGCGGTTGTTGGAGGTCAGTCATCTCAGTTCCAGGACATCTCTGCATGAGTTCCATAGGATAGGGTCCTAAGCACAACCATCAATCATTTTCTCTCCATCTTAAGGTCAGAAGTGCAGATATTTGTTCATGATTGCATAATGTTCAACATCATTCCTGACTCTTCACATACTGACACAGTCCATGTCCAAACACAGCAACTCATGGACAATTGCGAAACAATGACAATCTCCAACAGGAAAGACTCGAACAATCGCCCCTTGACATTCAATGACATGAATATCACTTCATCCCTCACTGTCAACACCCTGGGGGTTACCATGGACCACAAACTGAACTGGACTAGCTATATAAGTATTATGGCTACAAGAGCTAGTCAGAGGCTAGGAATCCTGTAGTGAGTAATTCACATCCTGACGCATAAAACCCTAACCAACCTCTCTAAGGCTCAAGTCAGGTGTGTGATGGAATAGTCCCTACTTGCCTGGATGAATGCGCCTGCAACAATACTCAGGAAAGTTGACACCATCCAGGACAAAGCAGCCCACCTCATTGGAACCATGTCTACAAACATGAATTTCTTTCACCACCAATGCTCAATCATAGCAGTGTGTTTCAACAAGAAGATGCTCTGCAGAAATTTACCAAGGCTCATTGGGCAGCACCTTCCAAACCCATGAGTGCTACCATCTAGAAAGGACAAAGGCAGCAGCTTTAAGGGAACACCACTACCTGCAAATTTCTTCAGAGCCACTTGAAAATATGTCATCATTCGGTCAGTGTCCTGGTTCATTTTCCTCTCTAATGCATTGTGAGTTTATCTACAGAACATAGTTTGCTGCATTTCATGAATGCAGTTCATCAGCACCTTCTCAAAGGCAATTGCAGATGGGTAATAACTGCTGGCACAGCCAGTGACACATACATTCCAAAATAGACAATAGACAATTGACAATAGGTGCTGGAGTAGGCCATTCTGCCCTTCGAGCCTGCACCACCATTCAATATGATCATGGCTGATCATCCTCAATCAGTATCCTGTTCCTGCCTTATCTCCATAACCCTTGATTCCACAATCCTTGAGAGCTCTATCCAACTCTTTCTTAAATGAATCCAGAGACTGGGCCTCCACTGCCCTCTGGGGAAGAGCATTCCACACAGCCACCACTCTCTGGGTGAAGAAGTTTTTCCTCATCTCTGTCCTAAATGGCCTACCCCGTATTTTTAAGCTGTGTCCTTTGGTTCGGCACTCACCCATCAGCGGAAACATGTTTCCTGCCTCCAGAGTGTCCAATCCTTTAATAATCTTATTTGTCTCAAACAGACCCCCTCTCAGTCTTTTAAACTCAAGGGTATACAAGCCCAGTCGCTCCAGCCTTTCAGTGTAAGGTAATCCCACCATTCCAGGAATTGACCTCGTGAACCTACGCTGCACTCCCTCAATAGCCAGAATGTCTTTCCTCAAATTTGGAGACCAGAACTGCACACAGTACTCCAGGTGTAGGCTCACCAGGGCCCTATACAGCTGCAGAAGACCCTCTTTGCTTCTATACTCAATCCCTCTTGTTATGAAGGCCAGCATGCTATTAGCCTTCTTCACTACCTGCTGTACCTGCATGCTTACCTTCATTGGCTGGTGTACAAGAACACCCAGATCTCTTTGTACTGTCCCTTTACCTAAATTGATTCCATTTAGGTAGTAATCTGCCTTCCTGTTCTTGCCACCAAAGTGGATAACCGTACATTTATCCACATTAAACTGCATCTGCCATGCATCTGCCCACTCACCTAACTTATCCAGGTCACCCTGTAATCTCCTAACATCCTCATCACATTTCACCCTGCCACCCAGCTTAGTATCATCAGCAAATTTGCTAATGTTATTGCTAATACCATCTTCTATATCATTAACATATATTGTAAAAAGCTGCGGACCCAGAACTGATCCCTGCGGTACCCCGATGGTCACTGCCTGCCATTCCGAAATGGAGCCGTTTATCATTACTCTTTGTTTCCTATCAGCCAACCAACTTTCAATCCAAGTTAGTACTTTGCCCCCAATACCATGCGCCCTAATTTTGCTTACTAACCTCCTATGTGGGACTTTATCAAAAGCTTTCTGAAAGTCCAGGTACACTACATCTACTGGATCTTCCTCATCCATCCTCAGAGTTACATCCTCAAAAAATTCCAGAAGATTAGTCAAGCACGATTTCCCCTTCATAAATCCATGCTGATTCTGACCTATCCTGTTACTACTATCCAGATGTGTCTTAATTTCATCCTTTATAATAGACTCCAGCATCTTTCCCACCACCGAGGTCAGACTAACTGGTCTATAATTTCCTGCTTTCTCTCTCCCACCTTTCTTAAAAAGTGGTACAACATTAGCCACCCTCCAATTCGTAGGAACTGATCCCGAATCTATCGAACTCTGGAAAATAATCACCAACGCATCCACGATTTCTCGAGCCACCTCCTTCAGTACCCTGGGGACTTATCAACCTTAGATGGTATTAGCAATAACATTAGCAATGAAATAGTATCTAATCTGGCCAATTACTTCCAAATCGGTCTACTTTCAATCATGAGCAAAATGAAGATAGTACTCAGCAACTGACCTTTCAGCTGTACTTGCTTAACAATAACTTGCTTACTGGTGGTCAATTTGCCAATACCACTCTGCTCCTGACCTCATTAAAGCCTTGGACAAAACATATATCAAAGATCTGAGCACCAGAGATAAAGTGAGAATATCTACTTTTAACATCAAAGTAGCATTTAACAAGTTTGGCATCGAGAATCCTGAGCAAAACAGGTAGCAATGGGAATCAGAGAGAAAATTATTCATTTGTTTGGTGCCATACCTAACACAAAGGAAGGTGGTGTTGCAGCTGTACAGGACATTGGTTAGGCCACTTTTGGAATATTATGTGCAATTGTGGTCTCACTCCAATTGGAAGGATGTTGTAAAACTTGAAAGGGTTCAGAAAAGATTTACAAGGGTGTTGTCCAGTTTGGAGGATTTGAGCTATAGGGAGAGGCTGAACAGGCTAGGGCTATTTTCCTGGAGTGTTGGAGGCTGAGGGGTGACCTTATAGAGGTTTATAAAATCATGAGGGGCATGGATAGGATAAATAGACAAGGTCTTTCCCTGGGGTGGGGTGAGGTCAGGTCCAGAACCAGAGAGCACAGTTTAGGGTGAGAGGGAAAAGATTGAAAAGGGACCTTAAGGGGCAAATCTTTTACACAGAGGGTCATGCGTGTATGGAATGAGCTGCCAGAGGAAGTGGTGGAGGCTGGTACAATTACAGCATTTAAAAGGCATCTGGAGGGGTATATGAATAGGAAGGATTTAGAAGGATATGGACCAAGTGCTGGCAAATGAGACTAGATTAATTTAGCATATCTCGTCAGCATGGATGAGTTGGATTGGGAAGTTCTGCATACTTTTATAAAATCTTTAACTTTTGTGATGATTCTGGAGATAGAGAGGGATGGTTTTGCCACTCAGCCTTTGAAGAGGCAGATACTAATTTAAGAGCTGGCAGATGTTGGAAATGATTTGCTGGGACATTGAGAGGCACCTTCATTATTGCACCTCTGTCAGATTCAGATGCTGCAGTGACACATGTAGATGCAGTCGATGTTGTGCCTGGCCTTTGCTGGTCAGTAATGTGGCCCCTGTTGCCCTAAGTGATGGACGTCTGCAGGTTGGGCCACAGCTGCACGATGCTGTTGCTGATCCTGCATCCTCAGGCATTACTCACCCATCAGCTGCACTGTGGCTCCAGGACACCATGGAATCACACTGGAATGTGATGCCTTGAGTTTTGGTGTCATATTTGCTCATTGAAAATGCAACATGTCTTAAATGAGCAGCTCCTTGTGATTATGTCCTTCAGACCTAGACTCTTCCACAATGAGGAACAGCCTCTCTTCACCTACGTTGTCAACTCCCCTGAGAATCTTCAATAAGGTTGCTTCTTTAATATCTAAACTCCAATGTGTATGGGCCCAGCCTACTCAACCTCTTCTCATAAGATAGTCTTTCCAAATCTGGAATCAACTTAAGGAACCTTCCCTGATGCCTCCACTGTCAGTATGTCTTTCCTAAAGTCAACCAAAAGTTGGTTAGGGGAGGCTGCTCATAGGTAAAGCAACATCTGGCAAGTGGGAGGCTTTCAAAGGCAAGATAACGAGAGTTCAGGGACACAATGTTCCTGTTAGTGTAAAGGGCAACGCTGGCAGGAGAAGGGAATGCTGGATGGCTGGAGATACTGAGGTTATGGTCAAGAAAAAGAAGGAGGTGTACGTCAGTTATAGACAGCTGGGATCAAGTGAATCCCTTGAGGAGTATATAAGTTGGAGGAGTGCACTTAAGAGAGAAATCAGGACGGCAAAAAGGGGACATGAGATAACTTTAGCAGATAAGGTTAGGAGAATCCAGTGATTTCATCAGTATACTAGAGGAAAAAGAGTAAGTAGGAAGAGAATAGGGTCCCTTAAAGATCTTCTTTTTCAGCGTGCAGTCATCAAATTTAAACTAATCGCACCATAAACATGTGTTTAGAACCTATAGTTTTTTTTTTGCAATTGGAGATACAATAGAACTATTTGTTATAACCATTATTTCTGGATTATTTCTACCTTACCATTAATAAATTTAAACTGGACCAAGGCATTCAATATTCTTTCATGTGGATACTATAAAAGTGATGGGGAATGTGCATGGGTCTTAACAATATTCACCATATAGATAATGGGGTGGAAATTAGATAAGTCCATTATTGTTTGAAGTTGGGTTTCGAGATTGCACCCAAACAAATGAAAATAACTCAAAAGATGTCTCCCCGAGCTATTTTAGATTCAATAATGGGTGCCAACATTAACCTATTGTTCATTGACTTCTCACCTGACATGGAAGATTCATATTGCACACTGTTGATGCCATTTAAAGGTAACCTGCACTGCTTAAAAGGAGGGGAGATGCATTTTGGCTGCAGCCATCTTAAATTATTGGTAAAACTGAGGGGTTCTCGATATTTTGATGCTGCTCTAGATGTATTTGTGGAAGACACTGGCAGCATGAGGATCTAGCTAATGTAAACTTTGTCACTCATACCACTGTCAATTTAATAGTTGGAACACTGAATTGCCATGCCTAAAGAAGAAATATATGTGTAGGTTCACTGCTTTTGAGGGGTCTGATCCTTAAGACTGGTTTATTGCCACTTTTAAGTTCAGTCTAATGAGATTGGGAGGATGCTTGAGTGTACTTTGATTTTCACAAAACACAGGGTCCATTCATGAGCTTAGTTATTTTAAAAGTCAAAATAAATATACTGGGAATATACTGCTAAGAATATTTGATATTGCGGCATTTTAGAGAATTTTACAAAGCAGTTATTATATTGATATAAAACAAAAACATTGTTGAGAAATTCTTTATCTCATGAATTAATAGAAGGTCTAATGCTAACAATTAATGAGCAGCACATGCTGCAGGGTAGATTGTAAAATCCATGTTTGCTCTTCTAATTCCACTATTCCAAAAATATCTTAAGGAAGTTACTGTTCTGTGACCTTTAAACTATTTAGAAAACTGAGTCAAACCATGAATGTCATTGATGTGTCATTGCAAAACAGAGATACAACCAAAAAGAAGAGATTAAAATTCCTAATCAATTTATTTTGTAACATTACTTTAAAACATTAACTTTATTTCCACAAAAGTTCAAAGTCTCATTACAAAGTTAAATTAAGCGACAAGACTTACAAGGTGGTATACTATTGACTCTTGATTCCCCAATCATTCACTGTAATATTCCCCTATGAAGCAATCATCACATGTAAGAGATTTAACTGCCAAGTTTATTCCTAATTTAGTTTAGTGTTAAAAAAGGTATCTGATTCAAGGAGCTTATGACCAGTTAGCTGTCACTTCCTGTATATTGTTACAAAGCAAAGACATCAGCAACAGCAATGAGACAGCTGAGAATAAAATAAATAAACTGTTGGTTTACACTATGTAAATAATTTTGTCCTGTAGCTTTCAGTTTATATAAATCACAAGAATTAATGCATTGCATACTACAAATAACTAAATCTGATTTTTATTCTGAGCATTGCCATTTCTATTAATACTGTTGTTACCATACGTTACTTTTATTATTGAAAATGAGCAGAAAACATTAGGCTGTATGAACAACAAATCCGTCTATAAGTGTCAGTAGTGATGTTTTTCAGTTTATAACAAATTCTGTTAATCACAAAAACTTTGAGCTGGGTATTGATACTAAAGATATGCAAGTTAAGGGATGTGAATTTAGGAAAAATATCAAATATAAATGTAGATGATGGAGTCTATATTCTTATACAGAAGCAAGCTGTTATCAATAATTATTAAAATTATTGTTAGTAATGGAGATCACATGCAGAATGACAATGACCTGCCATCAAAAGCCTTAGAAATACATGAGGAAGCCATCCACTCTGAAGACCACGTTGGCCACTCACTCAGATTCTTAGAGGTAGTGAGAAGTTCAGATGTTGGAGAGTCTGAGTGGATAAAGAGTGGAACTGGAAGAAACACAGCAGGTCAAGCAGCATCAGAGGGGGAAGGGAGTTGACATTTCAGGTTGGAACCTTTCATCAGGATTAGGATGAATGGCTCCCACCTGAAACGTCGGAGGGATGTTAAGATAAGTCAGTTTCTAGATCCCTACAGATTCATGCTCCCATTCAGTGTGATTTGATATCACTGTGACATACCTCTCCACACATATTTGGTAGCTACTCAACCCCATGTTGTTTTCAGCAACCTCATTGAGCCATTAACATTTAACCTAAATCATTTAATCTTTAGTCCCACAATCTCCGTCCATCTTTTATGTGAGGTATGTATTTCCAACAGTGTCCTTTGCTCTTTTGGAGGATGTAGAGGATATGTATGCTCCCTTATCACCATTTGGGAAAGCGAGATCAGGGCTGGAGTGGAATAATAGCTTCACTACAATTTCCAGAATCTCAACAGGAAGTAGAAGTATTTCATCACTGATAAGAAAGTAGACTTTTAAACTTCTAGTAAGTTCCTGCAGAGCATGGTGGCTTGGATTGTTTGTTGACCAATCAGTCTGTAACCCAGCAAAAATATGAGGGAACCCAGTGGAATCATGATTCTAGCACACTCTAAAGGAATTGCATGGGAAGTTAAAGTTTCCATTGGGCAATGCCAATACACCTGGAGCCCTCCAAAAATCTCCACTCAAATCAGAGATTTCAGAGTGTTTTGAAATTAAATGGAGTAGTTAGGAAACGTGAGATTATTAACTTCTGAGTAACTCTGAAAAACAGATCATACACAAACCTCACACGCTGCCAACCACACCTCCCCTTTATACCCTCTGGACCCTAACATGACACACCCTTGATGCTTAACACCCCTTCCCTCCCATTAAATACAAGATTACATCCATACTCCAAAAATTGACACCAGTAGTCCACTTGTCTGGATGAGTGCTGTTCCATAACACTCAAGAAGCTTGACATCTTTCAGGACAAAGCGATCTACTTGATTGGCACCACAGCTTTAACACTCATCCCCTCCATCACCGATGCACTGTGGAAACAATTAGAAGATGCAATGCAGTAACTCACCAAGGCTCCTCTGATAGCTCCCTCTAAACGCATGATCTGAACTACCTTAAGGACAAGGGCAAGCGGATATATGGGAACATCATCTGCAAGCTCTCCTTCAAAATGTATATCATCCTGAGCTGGAACTACATTGTTGTTTCTTCAATGTTCAAACTCCTTGGCTTCCCCCACAACAATTTCAATACACAAAGTGGATTGCAGCAGTCCAAGAAGACATCTTCTCCAGTGCAAGTAGGGACAGAAAATAAAAGCAAATGTAGCCAGTGACACCCAAATCTGATAAATCTTTTCTTAAAAAATGTGAGAAAGTGCTTCCTGATTTCTTTCTTGAATGGCCTCCCTGTGATTAAAATATTATGTTCCCTTTTTCATGGTTGTCTACAGAACAGGTAGTCTCTCTTTTAATATTTTATCTGAGTATAGTTCAATGGAATGCACATCTGGATACAAGGCTTTCTTATGCAATGTTGTAAAAACAGAGTCCTATTCTCTTCAGTTCTCCATGACTTCAGCCACACTGCAGAATGCATTAAGTCATGAAATCAAGAAGTACAGAAAGAAACCATTCATGCCTGAACAATGAAACAGAAGCTCAATGTTTAATGCAGAAACACAAGAGTTACAGCACTGCAACATGCTAAAATAGATCCTAAAATTCTGAATACAAAAGATTTAATTCAGAAATTACCATTGGTGAAACCAGCCCACTTTCATTTTCCTGTCTGGATAACATCCCTCCTTGAAGAAATTCAAATGCTGCTAACCATCACTTGCTGAACTATAATCACATCAGATATTGGGAAAGTTTGGGGATTTTTTTTTGTTGCAACAATAATCTGATGCAGAAAAGTTACCCATGCTACAGTTCTACGGTGAATTTCCATGGGCTTCCAGTTGCAGATTGGCAGAAGGCCCTGGAATTATATGGGGATTCTGAATTTCTGTCTTCTTTCTTTATTTTACAAGAGTCTGGTCTTCTCATCTTGTTTCAATTGTACTCTACCTTGACCAAAGCAGAACCAGCGTGTTTTCAAAATAGGTGTTTACTAAAGAAAGGGTGTGTCTGGCAATGCCAAAAGAATTTCTTTTTAGTATGGTGAAACCACAGTATAAAACACCTCTTGTTAAAGGGGGCACTGTCTTCTAGTCCTTGATAGAACATCATCGAGCACTTTGAAGCTAGGAGAGAGTTCATTGCATCTTACAACTCAGCAATCTGAGAACTAATGTGATGTGGCTGACTGGCCTTAAGAACGCTGGCACTGGAAAGTAAAGGTATCATTGATATTTCCAGGCATTCTAGCATGGCCTTCTGTGTTGCAAAATCATCACACAAGGCCACCCATATGTAAATACTGGGTTCCTCTATCTGAGTTGGCACCTCTTAAATGATATTTGAAAATGTTTTCAATGATTCAATCAACAAAAAAGAATTCAGATATCTTTAAAGAATTGGGCTAAAAGCATAGGTTTGGACACACATTTTTCTTGGGGGCAGGATGTAGTATTTCAGGTATTGCGCGTAGCCAATGGACTTTGCATTTTCTTGTGCATTGTGTCTGAAATGGATAGGGAACTCCCCTTATAATGAGGGCAATAGTTCAGAGCAAGCAAGCAAACCTTAAGGCTCCCAAAACACAGCATACTTCTACTGCTATCAGCAAAGTCATAAACAGTGAATGCTGCACACTGCAAAACTCAACTATCCTAGCTGTTAGGTTTATATTTACTCCTTATGTATTGCTAGCTCAGATTTGGGACACAGCTTTTCTAATTTTGGGGAGGGATTGGCCTAGTGGTATTAATTCAGAAAGCTAGGTAATATTCTGAGGTCGAAAGTTCAAATCCAGCTGGGGCAGATGTCAAAATTTGAAGTCAATAAAACTCTGAAATTCAAAGTCTAATGATAACCATGAAACCATTGCCAATTATTGAAAAGCCCATTTGGTTCATTGATGTCCTTGAGGGAAGGAAATTGCTGTCCTTATGTGGTCTGGCCTACATGTGACTCTAGACCCACAGCCATGTGGTTGACCCTTAACTGTCCACCTCAGCTAGATAAAACAAAAACTTCACCAAGCTGATCATTCTTCAAAATCAACCCCATCACCATCTACTGTAAAGCTGACAATTATTATCAGTGCTCAGATTTTTAGAAAGCCTTGTTTTTAAAAAAAAAACTCCCCCATCCAAAGTGAAATAAAAACACTCCAGGGTATGTCCACAAAACTTGAAATAAATTCCAGTTTCCACAATCTTTCAAGACTTAAATCCTCCAAACACTACAAAATGAAAAGCGTCCTCATAACAACAGAGGGTAGGATAGAATTTCCATCATACAGTTTTCCAGCAGCAGTTTTGCGAGAAATCCTCTAGTAATTCTAGGCGATTATCCTGCTCCAGAAGAAGAAGCTGAAACAAAAAAAAGTTTTTTTGCACAAAGCATGAATCATTTGTAATTACTTAATCAACATCCAACATGAACTTTTTCAGTGTGACTTTCAGGAATGAGCTGAACTGGGAGGGGCAAAGGCAAAAGCAGAAAATAACAGACATCCTAGCCCCAAGCTGACCACTCTTCCACACATTTGAGATCCAGGTGAGGGCCTGCCAAATGGTTAATTGGTACAAGCAGGGAGGACTGGAGTTGCAAAATCACTTTATCAGTTGAGTTGAAGTAATATTAAGCAATAGTAACTGTACTAACAACTAACACATAGTGAAGTAACTAATAGCATAATAACATTAACAATAATTTACAGCCAACAATATACCCATAATGAGAGTGGGAACAACTAGTTTTGACACTTTGTCCATTCTATCTCTTCCAAGAGAGCATTTGTATCTTTATATTTCTCTGAGAAATTGGTGCAGATCTGAAGTTCTGTCTGTTTTTTCCTAAGATAATTATCATGGAGTTAGCACGGTGTATATGAGCATTGCTGAGTGATTTGGAGAATATCTGGGCACTGAAGGTTTTAACCTCCTTGAATTGCTTCCCTGGGTTCTGCTGAAAGTTGTTAGGTCTCTATCCTCACTAGTCTGGCAATGCTTCATCTCTAAGGAGCATTTAAATTCTTTGTATAGCATTTTCATGTTAATCTCTTTAATATTTACTTTCTTAAACACCATCTCAAACTTATTCTCATGAAAGGGCTAATTTGCACCTTCTGTTTTGACAGCTATTTTCTGACAATCAATGACATCAATACCCATCAGTGACATACTTTTGACTGTTTGACTGCAAAATGTTCGAAAGGCTCTCATGTTTTGTACATCTGATGTCAATAACTTTCACTTTCCATTTACTGTAAACTTCAAAAGATGAGTCCAGAATCCTCTCCAAGTTTCCCTTCATGTCACTCATCGGTTTATACACCACAAAGTCAGCATCTAAAGCTTCTGTGCAATCCTTGAATAGTTTCAGAGTATGACTGACAAACCAGAGCTCAGCCACTTTGTTGGGAAATCCATGTTCACATTTTGCACATTATACTTCATTTGTCACACCTCTACTAATCAAACTTATCAAAGCTCCTTTGTCCTCATCAAAACTTACATCCCAACTTATTTTTGTGACAACAGCAAATTTGGCAACTATACAGTCTGTCCCGATATCCAAGTCATTTCTATAAATCATAAATAGGTGCAGTCCTAGCATTGATCCCTGTGGTGCAGCACTTAGTTCATCTTCCTAAGTTGAAAAAGATCCATTTACTGGCTAGGCAGGAGCAAATTGTTAGCCAGTCAATCTTCTATCCATGCCAACAAGCTACCCCGTACTCTATGAGGTTTTACTTTTTGCAATAACCTTTGATAAGATATGTTAACAAATTTCTTCCAAGTACAGTACATCCCTGTGTTAGCCTTTATTCTCAGCACTTGTAACCTCCTCAAAGAACTCAATATATTGAGCAAATATGAATTCCCTTTCACAAAACTTTTTTGACTCTGCCTGATTATCTCAAGCTTTCCTAAGTGCCCTGTTATAGCACATGTTAATATAATGTGATTCAACCTTACATCTAGTTGCTAGTTGGGCCTGTCTGCTGAGAGTCACTATTGCCCTAGTTTCTTCAGTATCCTTGAAATCCACTTTGGTTTCATCAACATCTTCTTTGAGCTCCATCATCTGAGGAGATAGGTAGCTGGTTCATCTTCCCCTCTTCTAAATTCTCAGCCCATTGTAGAGCGAATCTGAATAGGGTGCAACAAATAGCAACTATTCTAGAGATCCTGTCTGGTGATAAGCAGATTTGGCAACTCACTCTGAATAAAATGCATCTTCAGAAAACCAATTGCCTTTTCTATGGATGCATGAGAAGCATTGCATCACAGTTGAGCAACAGTGTGAGGGTTTCCATCTGGGGTCATTAGACATGCCTTCTGCAGCTATCCTGCATCACCCATGAGCCAATCTTAGAGATAATGTGGGCAGGAAACACTCAGGAACCTGGCAGTTGTGCAGAGTGTGAGCATTGTGACAACTCCATGGATATTGGGCTCACATTTGCAGAAATTGTTGTCCGTGGTCACAAGTGAGCTGGACATTGAGGAAGTGAAGTCCCTTCTTGTTCAGGAATTTAGCTGGGTAATGCCAAGGAAATCTGAGTGCCATATGTATGCAGTTAATGTTCCCTTGTATCTGACAAAACCCAGCAATGGCTGCTAAACTAATATTTTGAGCACTTTGGCTCTCTGGACTGGTGGTGAAGTTACAGATGTACTTGTGACTGCTTATTGACTGGGAAATATAGCAATCACTAACCAACTCCCAACATCCAATGACCATCACTATTGTTGATGAGTCTCAGGTGCCCTTTTTCTCTGAGCTTTTGTAAATTTAGAAAGGAAATGCAAGAAATGAGGAAAAAAGTAGGTAATATTGTTATTGAAAGACAAGAACAGTGTAATAGTCATAAAAGATCTTGCTGCAGGAAATCTAATGTGGAATCAGTCTGGGTAGAGTTAAGAAGCAAAAAGGGGTGAAAAACACTAGGGTAAGTTGTCTTTAGGCTTCCAAACATTCATGGTGAGGCAGGAATGGCATTAAAGATCAAATGAGAGTTCATGCAACAGGATGCCTGCGTAAGTGTGGGTGATTTTAATTTATGATGTGGAGGTGCTGGTGTTGGGCTGGGGTGGTCAAAGTCAGAAGACACACAACACCAGCTTATAGTCCAAACAGTCTATTTGCAATCACAAGCTTTTGGAGTGCTGCTCCTTCATTCGGTAAAGTGGAGGGAAGTGCACAGACATAGAATATCTCCACCTATAAATTCTGTGCCTGTGTGTTTCCCTCCACTTCACCTGATGAAGGAGCAGCTCTCCAAAAACTTGTGATTTCATATAAACCTGTTGGACTATAACCTGGTGTCATGTAATTTTTGATTGTAATTTACGTATAGACTGAGCGAACCACATTAATGATAATAGTGCAGTGGAGTGCATACGAAATAGATATGTTGGATTAGTACATTGAAGAAACAACTAAGAAGCAGTTATCCAGGAATTGGTTTAGTGCAATGAGAAGGGAATTGTTAATAATCTTGTGAGAGATTCTATCAAGACCATAACATGATAGAATTCTTCAATGGGATGGAAAGTGAAGTAGTCCATTCCAAAACTAGTATATTACATTTAAATAATGTAAAGGATGAAGTTATGAGGAGAGACTGTCTGCAATTAAAATGTATGACAGTGGATAGGCAATGGTTGATATTTAAAGAATAGATGTGTGCTTTGCAATAGTTGTACATTTCTTTTGGACAACAGAACAAAACAGAAAAAATCGCTCAAGCATGGCGAACTAAAAGAATTGAAGATCATTTTAGATCCAAAGGAGAGTCAGACAAAGTAGCTCAAAAATTAGCAAGCCTGAGTACTGGGAACAGCTTAGAGTTACCAAAGAAAGACCAAGAGTTTGATTAAGGAAAATTAGAATATATGTGTAGACTTGCAAGGTGGTGGATAAAGGAGAAAGAACTTTACAGAACAAGAAGAGGCCCTTTGGCCCTCTAAGCCTGCACCGATCCAGATCCTCTATCTAAACCTGTTGCTTATTTCTAAGGGTCTGTATCCCTTTGGTCCCTGCCCATTTATGTATCTGTCTAGATACATTTTAAATGATACTGTTGTGCCTGCCTCCACCACCTTCACTGGCAATGCATTCCAGGTACCCACCACCCTCTGCGTAAAAGCTTTCCATGCGTATCTCCCTTAAACTTTTCCCCTCTCACGTTAAACTTGTGACCCCTAGTAATTAAGTCCCCCACTCTGGGAAAAAGCTTCTTGCTATCCACCCTGTATATACCTCTCATGATTTTGTAGGCCTCAATTAGGTCCTCCCTCAACCTCTGTCTTTCTAATGAAAATAATCCTAATCTACTCAACCTCTCTTCATAGCTGGCATTCCCCATACCAGGCAACATCCTAGTGAAGAGAAAGTGAGGTCTGCAGATGCTGGAGATCAGAGCTGAAAATGTGTTGCTGGAAAAGCGCAGCAGGTCAGGCAGCATCCAGGGAACAGGAGAATCGACATTTCGGGCATAAGCCTGAAGAAGGGCTTATGCCCAAAACGTCGATTCTCCTGTTCCCTGGATGCTGCCTGAACTGCTGCGCTTTTCCAGCAACACATTTTCAACATCCTAGTGAACCTCCTCTGCACCCTCTCCAAAGCATCCACATCCTTTTGGTAATGTGGCAACCAGAACTGTATGCAGTATTCCACATGTGGCTGAACCAAAGTCTTATACAACTGTAACATGACCTGCCAACTCTTGTACTCAATACTCCGTCCAATGAAGGAGAGCATACATATGCCTTCTTGACCACTCTATTGACGTGCATTGCCACCTTCTGGGAATAACACGATCAGAGGGTTCACACAGTTTTAATATGTTTACGAGCCAAAGTGCTTACCCTCAATGACAATTGTGAATTTTACAAGGAATTTATTAGCTTCTTGTAATATATTGTCAACCAAAATGGTATAATGACAGACCTATTATAAATATCAACTGTTAAGCAGTCCCAATTCCTAAATCGATTAATATCCTCCAATAATGTGGGCATGGTAATCCAGCTGGTGAAGTTCTTGCCTTCATTTGGCAACTATGATCAAATCCTTGAGGGAATTCCTCAAAACAACTGGGCTAAAAGCCACATCAGGATAAGATGATCCAAATGATCATTCTGACATCCACAGGCACCCAGTCCCATTACAATCCATCTTTTCCAATGGCTGTAGCTACAGGTTTTTCAGCTATTGACATAGAAATGAAACATTGCTCTTTCAGGAACAATTAGACAGGTGTTGGCAACTGGTGTATTATGCCTCCTGGACAGTGTCTGACAGGGAGACATACACCATAAAGCCCCTACAGTGTGGAAACAGGCCATTTGTCCCAACAAGTTCACACCGACCCTCCAAAGAGTAACCCACTCAGACCAAGTCTGTAGACCTTTATACTGTAAACTATAAGTCTACTCCAGTGTGGCTTATTACCATCAGAATTGCTAATGGACAGAATAGCTTATTTTGCCAAAGGGGCTGACTCCATAGTTAAGCCCACAGGACTAACATAATCTCTGTGAGAAGGAATAGACTTACTGGGAGCAGCAAGATTCTCATTATAGTAGATGTCACCATGTATGATAGTTGATACACACAGACTAAGGGGAACAGACATACAGGACATTAACAAGTTAACATGTGTGAAGCACCAGTTCTTGTATACTGTTGTATGGTTGAGAGAAGCTGGCAGCTATCCCACATGACAATGCCACTGAGAACATCAGGGATGCTGCTGAGAGGACAATGAAGAATGTGGCAACCAAGGTATCAGGTAAGTGCTTTTTTGGGAATGGGTTTCTGGGTTTGGTGGTTGTGGGCATTGGCGGGTGCCGAGGCTCAGAGCCAAGCATAGGAGGCAGATCTTACAGTGACATGCCTACCTTAGATACATGCCTCGACTGGGCATAAATTGATGTGGATGAAGGTATTCCCCGTGCTGACTGATTGCCTGTCCCCACTGGTTCACCTGTATGGTGGGCTAACTCTTTTAATCTTTCCTGAAGCTAAAGAATTTCAGCTCCTGGTGGAATAGGTCATTAATTGATCTTTAAGGAGTAATTAATTCTCAACTAAAGAGGTTCAATAATGATATAACAGGAAAGTTAATGTTGGGATCCTTGATTCTTTGGTTGGATATGGGAATGCAGTCAGGTTCTGGGATCCCCCCACCACACATAATGAAGCTGCTCTGCACTCTCCAGGCTCATCACATTGGGACCAAGTGATACTGTCAAACCTCTCCGGTCAATGGCTCTTCATCAGAGTGTTCATTATATTACTGTTTTTGACTTTGGGTGGATGCTGCATTGATATCAGAATGGATGGGTACTGGATTGAGGCTACATTGTTAATCATATTGGTTCCAACTGGATAAAAATGGTAGCCATTTTCAATGCCACAGTCAAACATTTACATTCCTATAACACTTCTGTAGCTGTCTCTAAAATGAAACAAACGCTCATAAGTTCATAAGATACAGGAGCAGAATCAAGCCATTCCACTCATGGAGTCTGCTCCACCATTCGATCATTGCTGATATGCTCCTCACCTGCATTTTCCTTCCTTCTCCCAATATCCCTTCAGCCCATTACCATTTAAAAATCTGTTTAACTTCTCCTTAGATTTATTCACAGTCCCAGCTTCCACTCCACTTTGGGGTAGTGAATTCTCAGATTTATAAACCTTTCATAGAAGTAGTTTCTCCTCAACGCTGTTTTAAATTTTCTACCTCTTATCCTAAGACTATGATCTCTCGTCCTTGATTGCCCCACAAGAGGAAGCATCCGCTCCACGTCTATTTTATCCACACCTTTTGTTGTCTTGAATACCTCAGTTTGATCTCCCCTCAGTCTTTTAATTTCCAGAGAGTAGAGGCCTAAACTGTTCAATCTCTCTTCATATGACAACTCCTCTTCTCTGGGATCAATCTAGAGAACCTTCTCTGAGCTGCTTCCAATGCCACTACATCTTTCCTCAAATAAGGGGTTCCTAAACTGTGCACAATACTCAGGGTGCAGTTTCACCACTGCCTATTATAGTTACAACATACTTCCTTACCTTTATATTCTATTCCTTTAGCTATAAAAACCAACATTCCATTCACTTTCTTTATTATCTGCTGTACCTACATGCTAGTTTTTGTGACTCTTGAATGAGGACACCCAGATCTCTCTGCACCAGAGTACCATGAAGTCCCCATTTAGAGAACAGGTCAGGTTCCCATTTTTCCAACTAAAATACATGACCTCACAATTATCCACCTTAAACTCCATCTGCCACATTTTGGCCCACTCTCCTAACCTATCGCTATCCATTTGTGAAGTTCTTATTTCCTCATTGCAATTTGCCATCCAGCCTATTTTTGTGTCATCAGCAAATTTGGCTATAGAGCCTTTTACCCCTGTAGGAAGTCAGTAATGTAGATTGTAAAAGTTGGGCTATTCCTGAGCTAATATTTCCCATCTGAAAAATGTGTTGCTGGAAAAGCGCAGCAGGTCAGGCAGCATCCAAGGAGCAGGAGAATCGACGTTTCGGGCATAAGTCCTTCTTCAGGAATATTTTCCCATCACCAAAGTTCTTGCTCTTTTACCTTGTACACATGCTTAAAGAATACCGGGCTGTCAACATTAAGAACCAAAAATCTAATGCAGCATTAAATTATAAAGTTAAAAACAACACAACAGCAGGATTTTTAACTTTGTCCACCTCAATCCAACACCATCACCTCCTCATCATAAGATTACAAAGCAGTGAAGAAACCAGAAAATAAGAAACTTATACAATTGAGTTTATTTGTAGCAATTTACAACTTGCATGAGTAAAGAATATCACAGATAAGAGTTTTAGTGTGAAATCACTCAAATTTTATCTTGTGGTTTATCAGACTGCTTGATACTGCTGTGTTGTAACTCCATCTTAACTGAATGCATTATATCTAACTTTAGCATGTGGTTTTAGTGGTTTCTGAAAATATTTTGCTCAGTCAGTTTGAAAACGTAAATAGTATACATTCGTACTTAAGATGCTGTTTGTGTGACCAAGGGGGAAGTGCTGTGCTTGAAGAGGGATAGGACTCCAGCAGTGTAACACTGAATTTTCTGATCTGGATCCCCTCCAAACATGGATTCGGTTTGGAGTACAACATTGGAAAATCCAGCCTTTGACTTTGTCACAAATGTAACATTCTCTGGTAAAACTAATACAATATTGAGGCTTGACAGCTGCTAAAAAGAGAGACATGTTGCAGAAGATTTTAGAATCATAGAATACTCACAATGTGGAAGGCAGGCCACTCAGTCCATTGAATCTACACTGACCCTCCAAACAGCATCCAACCCAAACCTACACCACTGCCCTGCAATGCTGAACTTCCTGTGGCTAACCCACCGAGCCTGCTTGTCTCTGGGTATGGCAATTTAGTATGGCCATCCATCTAACCTGCACATCTTTGGACTGTGGGAGGAAACCAGAGCACCCAGAGAACACCAATGCAGACACAGAGAGCATATACAAATTCCACACAGTCACCGAAGGGTTTTTGCCCAAAACGTCGATTCTCCTGCTCCATGGAAGCTGCCTGACCTGCTGTGCTTTTCCAGCACCACACTCTCGATACCCAATGCTGTGAGGCAGCATTGCTAACTACTGAGCTATCTTTTTAGTCTTACGTTCATCAGGACAAACACAAGAACATTTCAAACAATCACAACAATTTATACGACAAGAGAAAACTATGCAGATTGATTGCAATTAATGAGTCTAATTGTCCAAGACATTTCCATAGAGAAGACAACGGTGAATCAATCATTGAATCATATCTAACATAGACATTTTGTTTTGGATTTTGCAAGTATGGGCAATGAAGATAACATTGCCTATAACAAACAAGCAAAGGAACATGAAGTTTGATTCAATCAGTTAATCATTCAGATGTACTGCTAACATATATGACACTGGACCATCTATTGTTAGGTTTGATGCTGGGACTGGGAAGTATTTGCTAAGCAATCCTGAATACATTAATAACCACACAAACAACATATTTAAGCTAATCAGTTTAGGTCATGGTGTGGCTCATTTATGCTCACCAGAAATGACCAACAAGGTGAACATGTTGAAAGTGATGAAGTTAGAATGCCACGGAGAGTGGAGAGTGGAACCAGCTAGATAGTTCTTTCAGGATCCAGATGGGTCAAGATGGGTCAGATGGCCTCCTTCTGTACGCTAAAATGCTATGATTGTATGATTATGGTCAGGTCATGTGCCTTTTTTAATTTATCTGGGCTTGGAAATTGTTGTGATCATTTGAAACTTGCCATTCTTGTACATGAGTGATGTATGCAAGATGATAAACTTTGACAATACATTTCTCTTTTCAGCAAGTTCCAAACCACCAAGCAAATCAAGCTATAAAATCATAGAGTTATACAGCACAGAAACAGACCCTTTGGTCCAACTTGTCCATACTAACCAGGTATCCTAAACTCATCTAGTCCCATCTGTCAGCATTTGGCCCATATCCCTCTAAATCCTTCCTATTCAGATGCCTTTAACTGCTGTAATTGTACACCTCTCCATTTCCTCTGGCAGCTTATTTCATTCATGCATTACCCTCTGCATGGAAAGGTTGCCCCTTCCATCTTAAACCTATGCCCTCTAGTTTTGGACTCCCCTACCCTGGGGAAAAGACCTTGACTATTCACCCTTCTATGCCCCTCATGATTTTAGAAACCTGTACAAGGTCACCTCTCAGCTTCCGATGCTCCAGGGAAAACAGCCCCAGCCTATTCAGCCTCTCCATCTCCCTGTGGCTCAAATTCTCCAACCCTGGCAACATCCTTGTAAATCTTTTCTGAACCCTTTCAAGTTTAACATTTTTCCTTAAGCAGGGAGACCAGTACTACATGCAGTGTTCCAAAAGTTACCTCACCAATGTCCTGTAAAGCCGCCAAATGACATTCCAACTCATAAACTCAATGTACTGACCAATGAAGGCAAGTGTGCCAAATGTCTTCTTTACTATCCTGTCTACCTACAATTCCACTTTCATAAAACTATGGACCTGCACCCCTAGGTCTGTGTTCCCCAGGGCCTTACCATGAACCGTATAACTCCTGCCCTGATTTGCCTTACCAAAATGCAGTAATTTGCATTTATCTAAATTAACCTTCATCTGCCACTCCTTGTGGATCAAGGTCCCATTGTACTTTGAGATAACCTTCTTCACTGTCCACTACACTATCAATTTTGATGTCGTCTGCAAACTTACTAACCATACCTCCTATATTCACATCAAACTTATTTATATAAATGACGAAAAAAGTGGACCTAGCACTAATCCTTGCAGCACATTGCTGGTCACAAACTTCCAGTCTGAGAAACAACCCTCCACCATCACCCTCTGTCTCCTGTCTTCAAGCCAATTTTGTATCCAATTGGTTAGGTCCTCCTGGATTCCATGAGTTCTAACCTTATTAACCAGTCGACTTTGCGGAACCTTAATGAAAGCCTTGCTGAAGTTCATATGGATAACATCTACCACATTGCCTTCATCAATCTTCATTGTTACATCTTCAAAAAACACAATCAAGTTAGTGAGACACAATTTCCCACAATTTCCCATGTTGCCTATCCCTAATCAGTCCTTGTCTTTCCAAATGCACGTAAATCCTGTCCCTCAGAATCCCCTCCAATAACTTACCCACCATTGATGTCAGGCTCACCGGTTTATAGGTCCCTGGCTTTTCCTTACCATCTTTCTTAAATAACAGCACCACATTAACCAATCTCCAGTCTTTCAGCATCTCACCTTTGGCTATTGATGATGCAAACATTTCAGTAAGGGGCCCAGCATTCAGTTCCTTCGTTTCCCACAGAGTTCTGAAATATACCCGATCAGGTCCCACGGATTTATCCAGCTCTACGCGGTTTTCGACATCCAGCACTTCCTCTTTTGTATATGGACACTTTTCAAGATACCACTACTTATTTCCCCAATTCTTTCAGTTCCATGTCCTTCTCCACAGCAAATATTCACACAAAATTGTTGTTTAGTATCGTTAATCTTTTGTCCTTAATGTGTTTGTAGAGTCTCTTTGCATTCTCCTTAACCCTATTTGCAAAAGCTATCTCATGACCCCTTTTTACCCTCCTGATTTCCCTCTTATGTATATTCTTACTGCACTTATACTCCTCTAGGATTCACTCGATCCCAGCTGTGCCTTCTTCTTTTTGACCAGAACCTCAATTTCTCTAGTCCTCCAGCTTTCCCTACAACTACTCACCTTGCCCTTTGCATAGCAAAGAAGGTTACCTCAGGTGACAACGGGATCTTGATCAGATGGGCCAATGGGCTGAGAAGTGGCAGATGGAGTTTAATTTAGATAAATGCGAGTTGCTACATTTTGGGAAAGCAAATCCTAGTGGGACTTAAACACTTAATGATAAAGTCCTAGGGAGTGTTGCTGAACATGGAGACCTTGGAATGCAAGTTCATAGCTCTTTGAAAGAGGAGTCGCAAGTGGATAGGATAGTGAAGAAGGCATTTGGTATGCTTTCCTTTATTGGTCAAAGTTTTGAGTATAGGAGTTGGGAGGTCATATTGCGGCTATACAAGACATTAGTTAGGCCACTTTTGGAATGTTCAACTTTTGGAATGTTGCATGCAGTTCTGGTTTCCTTCCTATCAGAAAAATGTTGTGATATTTCAGAGGGTTCAGAAAAGATTTACAAGGATGTTGCCAGGGTTGGAGGATTTGAGCTATAGGGAGAATAGGCTGGGGCTGTTTTCCTTGGAGCATCGGAGGCTGAGGGGTGACTTTGTAGAGGTTTATAAAATCATGTGGGACATGGATAGGATAAATAGACAAAGTATTTTCCCTGGGGTGGGGAGTCCAGAACTAGAGGACATAGGTTTAGAGTGACGAGGAAAGATACAAAAGAGACTTAAGGGACAACGTTTTTGTGCAGAGGGCGGTACGTGTATGGAATGAGCTGCCAGAGAAAATGGTGGATGCTGGTTCAATTGCAACATTTAAAAGGCATTTGGATGGGTATATGAATAGGAAGGGTTTGGAGGGATATAAGCCTGGTGCTGGCAGGTGGGACTAGATTGGGTTGGGATATCTGGTCGGCATGAATGAGTTGGACCGAAGAGTCCATGCTGTACATCTCTATGACTCTATTATCTCTGAACTCCCATTACCTCACTTTTGAAGTCCCCCGTATCCAGCCTTCCCTTTATATGCGAATAGCCTCTCCCAATCAACTTCTGAAAATTGATGCTGAAAACCATCAAAATTGCCTTTATTCCATTTTAGAACTTTTAGATCAGGACTATCCCTTTACATAACTATTTTAAAACTATTAGAAATATGGTCACTGGCCCCCAACTATGCCCTGAGTTAATCTGCCTTATCTATCAGGCCTCATGCATTGAAATAATTACAGTTTAACTTATCAGTCTTACCTCGTTCTCTGCCTTGCTCTCACCTGCCTTGACTATTTAACTTGCTCTTCTTGTCAACTGTAAAACAGCCTTAGACTAATTGCTTTTCTCACTATCTCTTTGGATCTCACTAAATTTATGTTACAATCTGGCTCAGGACAAGTAACTGTTCTGTTTAAAATAGACAAAGTTCAAGTATTGACCAAGAGAATAAAGTCACAAGTTTCCCCAGGTTTTTAAACAAGGAAAATACATTTTACTGAGTACAGTTAGAAAAGCAGAACAATCTACAATACATAAACAACATATATTGGATCATCAAGAACTAACATGAAGTGTATATAGATTAACAGACAAACTGAGGTCAAACAGCCCACAGAGTCCATCAAATAGCAGATGTGGTCTGTTCAGATCTCACAGATTTCTTTGCAATCTTCCCAGATCTTGGTGACACTGTGGATGACCAAATCTCATCAAAATCTTATCTCTTTTACAATCCACCAATTCTGTACCATTGAACATCTAACCTCTCAACACTTCAAAGTTTTTGACATACAGCCTCAATGATTACTGATTATTGCCTGCTGTGCACTGAACCCTGAAGGGATTTGATTAACCTGTCAAAGCTCTACAAGGAAGCCCCACCCTTGTTACCACATAGGAACATCTTGTACCTTGATTTACTTAATTCTCCAACTTCTAGAGCACAACACATACAAAAAAAAGGATTTTATTGCAAATGTGAAAATACCATGTTACAAACTGGTAGGATGTGATTATAGTTACTGAAGCCATGGCATGTTTGTGACAGTTAGCAACCCTAAAAGTAGGAGGAAGAACAACTCTCTCATATAGCTTATTCTAGACAGTTCAGATTGCCACTGGCAGCATTTGAGATGATGTTACTTATTCATCATTTTTTAGTAATCAGATGAGATGAACAATGTTTTATTAAAATGATAGATTCATAGTCATACATGCAAACAGACTCTTTCATCCAAACAGTCCATGCTGAACATAATCCCAAATGAAACTAGTCCCATCACCCTGCTCCTGGCCCATATCCCTCCAAACCTTTCCTATTCATGTACTTACCTAAGTGTTTTTAAATGTTGTAATTGTGCCAGTATCCACAACTTACACATGTGAGCCACCCTCTGTGTGCAAAAACAAATTTGCCCCCAGGTCTTCTTTAAATCTCTCTCCTCTAACATTAAAAATATGCCCCCTAGTCTTGAAATTCTCCATCTCAGGGAAAAGAAACCTAACCTTAACCTTATCTAAGCCCCTCATGATTTTATAAACCTCTATAAGGTCACCTCTCAACCTCCGACCTTCCAGTTAAAAAAGTCCCAGCTTATTCAGCCTTTCTTTATAACTCAAATGTTCCATACCCAGCAACATCCTGGTTTCTTCTGAACCGTCTCTAGCTTAACAATATCCTTTCTGTAACAGGGTGACCAGAACTGCACACAATATTCCCCAGAAGAGGCCTCATCAATGTCCTGTCCATACTCAACATGACGTCCCAATTCCTGTACTCAAAGGTCTGAGCAATGAAGGCAAGTGTGCTCAATGTCTTTTTGACCACTCTGTCTATTTGTGATGCAAACTTCAAAGAATTATGTACCTGACCTCCTAAGTCCCTCTGTTCTACAACATTACCCAAGGCTCTACCATTAATTGTATAAGTCCTCTCCGTGTCTGTTGTACAAAAATGGAATACCTCGCATTTATCCAAATTGAACTCCATCTTTCATTTTTTAGAAATTCCTCAGGGCCCCTCATTAGGAAATGTCACATTAGCTGTTTGTAGCTATACTAAGTGGATAATAGTTTTTGTTACAAAAAGAAGATAGCTCGGCTTTATTTCTACTTTGTGGAGGTCTTTTTAGTTTAGAATCTTTCACAGGCTTTTAACGAAACAATTACTACAATTAAAACAAAATGGTAAGATTACATCTGTTAAAATCAGGAAATGCACAGTCAATCACTCATAGTGCACAATTACATTTTGGGTGAGCACTTCTCCTTATTAACTTCCTTCAAACCTGAGGAAGGTGCTGAGCTACTTTCAAACAAACTGTGAGATTGCCAGATTTCGTGTACTGTAAGACTATAAAACATAAGTGCAGAAGTCGGACATTTGGCCCATTGAAGCTACTCCACCAATCAATGAGACCATGCTGATCTGATAATCCTTGACTCCACTTTCTTGCCTTATCCCCAGATCTCTGGATTACTTTACTGTCTGTCTTAGCTTTGAATATACTTGATGGCTTAATCTCAAAAACCATTTTGCCATAAAGAATTCAACAGGTTCACCACATTCTGAGAGAAGAAGGTCTTGATTGGGCGACTCCTTACTCTGAGGTTGTGCCCTCTGGTCTTGGACACTGTCACAAGAGAAATAAAACTTCTCTGCATCTATTTGCTCAGCTCCCTAAGAATCTTATGTTTCAATAAGGTCACCTCTCATTCTTCTAAATTCCAATGTGTGCAAGGTCAGTCTACTCAACCTCTCTTCATACGAAATTCCCTCCAATACCTGAAATAACTTAGTGATTTTGGTTTTGTGGATGCCCCCAGTGCCAATACTTCTTTTCTTAAATAAGGTAATCAAAACTGTAACAAGTTGTCTGACTAGTGCCTTGTAAAGTTTTAGCATAACCTCCCTATTTATGTAGTTCATTTCCTTCCAAATGAAGGCCAACATTCCATTTGCCTTCCCCATTACCTGGTGAAGCTGAATGCTAGCTTTTTGTGATTCATGTTCAAGGATCTCCAAATACCTCTGTACTGTTGATTTCTGCAGTTCTTCTCTGTTTAAATAATATTCAGCTCTTGTATTCTTCCTGGAAAAGTACATAACCTCACAATTTCCCACGTTACATCCTACCTATCAGGTTTTTGCCCACTAACTCAACATGTGTGCATCTCTTGGTAGGTTCTTTGTGTCATCCTCAGTATCTGCCTTCCTACCTCTTCATGTGTCATCCACAAACTGGGCGATAGATCATTCACTTCATTCATCCAAGTCTTTAATGTAATGTAAATGATTGTGACCCACCACTGATTCCTGTAACACTCCACTATTTGCAGGTTGCCATTCTGAATATGCTCACTTTATTTTAACTCTGTATCTTCAGTTAGTTAGCCAATCCTCAATGCATGCTAATATACTACCAGGCTACTTCACAGAATCGTAGAATCCCTACAGTGTGGAAACAGGCCATTTGGCCCAACATGTGCATACCAACCCTCCAACGACCTATTTCTCTACCCTATTACTCTACATTTACCCCTGACTAATGCACCTAGCCTATACATCCCTGAACACTATGGGCAATTTAGCCTGGCCAATTCACCTTGCCTGCACATATTTGGACTGTGGGAGGAAACCAGAGAACCCGGAGGAAACCCACACAGACACGGGGAGAATATACAAATTCCACACAGACAGTAGCCCGAGGCTGGAAGTGAACCCAGATCTCTGGCCATGTCAGGCAGTTATGCTAACTACTGAGTCACCATGCCAGCCATCTTATTAAGTAGTCTTATAAGCAGTACCTTATCAACTGCCTTTTGGAAATCCAAATATATTATATCAACTGGTTTATCCAAACTGCATCTTACCTCCTCAAATGATGATGGCATTCGATTCATCTGTCCAAATTGTTACTGTATATTGTGAACAGCTGGGGTCCCAACACTGAACTCTGAGGCACCCCACTTGACACTTCCTGCCACTCGGAAAAGGACCCTGTCTTCCAACCAGTTCTCTATCCATGTCAATGCATTACCTTCAATACCATGAGCTCTAATTTTCCTTACTAATCTCTTGTAAGAGGGGGGGATGGCTCGTAAAAAGCTTTTGAAAGAGGTTAATGGCTATTCCAAATGAATTAAAGCACACACACATTGGGTCTATTCATGGAAACCAAATACAAGAACATTAAGATGTCACTTGTTGAAACTATCACTGTAAAGTAATCACATGACAGGATTGTTTCCAGTAATAACTTGAGCATTAGGAAATTCTCATAAAGAACTAATAAAAAATTACACTCAGGGTCTTATATATTTTTAAAATAAAATCCATTACCTTACCATTCTACACGAGTATATGACATTAGGGATGGTATTGGACCAGTGATTTAGTCTGTGAATAGATATTCATGTCATAGAAATCCAGAATTACAGAATTGCTGCAATGTAGAAGGAGGCTATCCATATATGTGAGCATGCAGCTATGGGATTGTTGCAAAAATATAGTTGATTAATCATAGACCTTTAGAGAAGGGAGCCTTCCATCTTTGCCTCATATGTGACTGTAGTTCCAGACCAATGAGGTTGACCTCTGACATCAGCCTGCAAACCATGTAATTGTATCAAATTATTATGGCAACCTGGGATGGGCATTCAGTGTGTTGGGCAGGTTAATAATGTCCATATCCCAAGAATGACTATATGGTGGAACCAACCAACTTCAGTTGCTTCTCCAGTGACCTTCCCTCCGTTCTAAGGTGAGATGTGGGGATGTTTGCTGATGACTGCACAATATTCAGCACCATTCATGATTTCTCAGGTACTGACACACTACTGGAAACAATCCTGTCATGTGGTTACTTTACAGTGACAGTTTCAACAAGTGACGTCTTAATGTTCTTGTATTTGGTTTCCATTAATAGGCCCAATGTGTGTGTGGTTTAATTCTGCTCTAGTGCAGTAAGACCTGGATATTACTCAGGCTTGTGCTGACAATTGGAAAGTAGTATTTGCACAACAAAAATGCCAAGCAATAATCATCTCCAACATGAGAGAATCTAACCATTGCCCTTTGATGTTTAATGCATTACCGTCATTGAATTCCCACTATCCGCATTCAGGGGATTACCATTGACCAGAAATTGAAATGGACTAGTCATCTAAGGTGTTGTGGCCAGAAGACTTGGTCAGAGCTAGGCATCTTAAGCAAGTAACTGACGTCTTGACTCGCCAAAGCCTATCCATCATCAACAAGATACAAATCAGTATGATGTGCCAGTACCCTGTATTTGCCTAGATGAGTGCACCTCCTACAACACTCAAGAAATTTGACATTATCCAGAGCAAAGCAGCCCGCTTGATTGGCAGCACAACCACAAACATTCAGTCTCTCCACCACCGACTCATAATAGCAGCAGTATGTACCATCTACAAAATGCACTTGAGAAATTCAACAAAGATCCTTAGTACCTTTGAAACACACAACCAATATCATCTAGAAGGGTAAAAGCAGCAGAGAAAAAGTCCCCACTCATAAGTTACCCTCCAAGCAATTCACCATCAAGACTTGGAAATATATCACTGTTCCTCCAGTATCAATGGGTCAAACTTGTAGAAATCCCTAATAGCATTCTGTGTGCACTTACACCAAAGGGATTGCACTGGTTCAATGTGGCAGCACACCACCACCTTCTCAAAGTTAAAGATCACACAACATCAGATTATAGTCCAACAGGTTTACTTGGAAGCACTGGCTTTCAGAGCGCCGCTCCTCCATCAGTTGGTTGTGGAGATTAAGATCATGTTCACAGAATTTATAGGCAAAGGAGTCCAGTGTCCTGGAGATGTGATACAGTAAACAAATTTAGATTAAGTCTTTCATCTTTTAGAATAGAATATGGTGGTTTACGTTTTTTAATATATAAATCCCAGAATTACATTCTCAAAGTGGTGTCAGCTTATCTAATAATAGGTGTCAACTCAGCTCAGTTCACTAAATGTGTGAAGGCAAATTCTGTACCAATGTTGAGTCAATTCTGTTTCTAAAGTGGGGACCACAGAATCTCATGCAGTTTTTGAGCAAAACAAAATGTAATTCTGCAAGTACAAATTCACCCCATGAACTTATATAACCTGGTGTTGTGTGATTTTTAACTAAAGTTGTTTAATATATCAGTACAACTCCATGTCACTGTAACCATCAACACCACTAACTGCTGGCTCAAAGTGGAGAGGATCTCTGAGGAGATCGCGCCTATCGACACAAACATCAAGTTTCTGCAGAAATGCAAGCAGGCAGGAAAGATCTCAAAAGGATTTCAGATCATGAACCCACTCAGGTTGACCTACAATACAGACTACGCTGAGAGACTTTCCCACTGCACCTCTTGCCAACTCCTCAATCATCTTGTCCACCAACTCTACAGCAGGTGCCATAACCTTGAAATCAAGATGGACTCCACACTCAAGATACAGATGTAGAATTACACAACATTGCCAAACAGACAAGGTGACAAAACTACACCATGTACATGCACACCAAGAACAAGAAACTGAAGAAACTTGGCATCATCACCAGCAGTAGCCAAGCTCCCTTTCTCCACCACCCCACCTCCCCCCCACCCCCAAGCTCCCTTCCTCCACCCACTCCACCCACCCCACCTCCCCTCCCCGCGACACCACAATTGAAAACGTTATCACCATGGGGAAATCTGTCGTCAACTTATCGGACCACATCCTTCAATCGGCAGACATAGAAGTTCTTAGCAGAGGGCTTAATTTCTGCCTCACCACCAAAATGGACCCCATGGGTCCTGCAGCAGACATAGAGGAATTCATCAGATTAATGAGCCTCCGGGAATTCTTTCATGATTACAACAGCCATCCAAATGAGTCCATTGCTGAAGTGGAACAAACATCACAGGGATCCATAGAGGAGTGACCAAAGAAGGAGTCGACTTGGACCCCGCTGGGGGGGGGGCCTGTGCCCGGAGCTTGACATGTATGCTCAAACTGTCAGGAAATGTGTCAATGCCAGATTCATCAGCCGCACCCACAAGGTAGAGCAAAAAATCACCCGATCACAACACAATGCCATCCATACTTTCAAAACCAATCGCAACATTGTCATCAAACCAGCAGATAAAGAAGGAGCCATCGTCATTTAGAATAGAACAGATTATTGCTAGGAAGTGTACAGATAACTGAACAACCAGGAACACTACAGGCAACTACCAGCCGATCTGACCAAAGAACACACCCATGAACTAAAAAAATTGATCAGGACTTTTTATCCAGTCTTTCAGTGCTCTCATCCCACGTACTTCTCACAAAGGTGATTTCTACTGCCTTCTGAAGATACACAAAGCCAACACACCAGGACGTCCCATCGTATCAGGCAATTGGACACTGTGTGAGAACCTTTCTGGCTATGTTAAAGGCATCTTTAAGCCATTGTACAGGGGACCCCCAGCTTCTGTCGCAATGCTACAGATTTCTTAAAGAAACTCAGCACCCATGGACCAGTCAAATCGGGAACGTTCCTCGTCACAATGGACATGTCAGTATGCTGCATCAGCATTCCCCATGATGACGGTCTCACAGCAGCAGCTTCAGTATTCAATACCAGTAACTGCCAATCTCCAAGCACTTTCCTACAACTCATCTGCTTCATCGTTGACCACAACGTCTTCACCTTTGACAACCAGTTCTTCATCCAGATACATGGAACAGCTATGGGATCAAATTTGCACCCCAATATGCCAACATTTTTGTGCAAAGGTTTGAACAAGACCTCTTTTCTGCACAGGTCCTCCAACCAACACTATACACCAGATACATTGATGACATTTTCTTCCCCTAGACTCATGGTGAGGAATCAAGGAAACAATTACACAGTGACATCAACGAGTTTCATCCCACCATCAGATGTACCACGGACTACTCTTTAGTATCTCTCTTATTCTTGGACACATGCATCTCCATCAAGGATGGGCACCTCAGTACCTCACTCTACCACAATCTCATGGATAACCTCATGATGCTACAATTCTCCAGCTTCCACCCAAAACATATTAAAACAGCTATCCCCTATGGACAAGCCCTTCACATACACAGGGTCTGTTCAGATGAGGAAGAACGTGATGGACACCTAAAGGTGCTCAAGGATGCCCTCATAAGAACAGGATATGATGCTCAACTTGTCGACTGCCAGTTACAATGCCACAGTGAGAAACTGCAATGATCTCCTCAGGAGACAGACACGGGCTGCAACCGACAGGGTACCTTTTGTTGTCCAGTACTTCCTGGAAGCCAAAAGACAACGCCATTTTCTTCGCAGTCTGCAACACATTATCGATGAGGATGAGCACCTCACCAAGACCTTCCCTCCACCTCCACTTCTCGCCTTTAAACAACTATCAAACATCAAACAAATCATTGTTTGCAGCAAACTGCCCAGCCTTCAGGACAGCATTGACCACAATACTGTACAACCATGTCACGGCAGCTGCTGCAAAACATGTCAGAGTATCAACATCGATACCACCATTACACATGGGGGCACCTCCCACCATGTACATGGCAGGTACTCATGTGACTTGGCCAATGTTATCTATCTCATACACTGCAGCCAGGATTGCCCTGAGGCTCATTACATCGGTGAGACTGAATACAGGGGAACCTCGATTATCAGAACGAGATGGGCAGGCACTATTTTGTTTGGATAATCGATTATTTGGTTAATCAATTAAGTGCCTTTCCTCTGGGGCTCGGAGTTTTTAAAGTCTGCTCCCCATTCAGGAGACTGCAGCAGCATACACAGCGCGAGCTCCTGCCTGCCCCATCCCATCCAACACCGCCCCCAGCCAACCACACCCCACTCCCGCCCACACCCAACACCGCTGCCCGCCCAGCCCTCACCCCCATCCAACACTGCCCCCCTGCTCTCGTCCAACATTACCCCCGCCCATCCCCAACCCCCAAAACTGCCCATCCCCTACCCGTCCAACACTGCTCCCCACCCGCCCCCACCCCCCAACACCGCCTGCCCCCAACCCTATCCAACACCGCCCCCAACCTCACCCAACACTGCCCCTCGCCTGTCCCCAACACCGCCCCCCCCTGTCTACCCATAACACCCCCTATCTGTATGCTACAGGCAACACAATCTGATGCACTGCGGCCTATTTCTCCTCTGCACTAACCTGCTGTGGTCTCCATTTTTGAATTAGGATTCTATCTTTCGGATAATAACCATCCAGAATATCTTCTGCCTCCTTTTTTGGAGTACGTATTCACGTATATATCTTTTATCATCTTGTCTTGCTGCTGTAAGTCTCTTAGTCTTCAGGACTAAACATTTCTGTCTGACCCTCTGCCTATTCAGGTTTTTCCTGTACCATATGTCAAACAGTGTATCCACTAACTGAACCTCAACTCCTTCATCTTTCTCTTTACTTTTCTCTTCGTGCTGTGACTTATGGTGGTGGGATCTGGTTACCACACAGTCTTGGAAAACACCAGGGTATTTCTGTTTTAACTCTTTAGTTTCTTGGTCTTCTTGGGCTTCTCCACAACAAGTGGTGTCACTCCTACCTTGGATCCTGCCAAATCATTTCCAAGAACAAACTGAATTCCTGGAACAGACACTCTGTTAATCATTCCCACTGTACTTTCTCCAGACTTGAGTTGGTACTCCAACTTGATCTTACATAGGGAAAAGTGAGGACTGCAGATGCTGGAGATCAGAGCTGAAAATGTGTTGCTGGAAAAGCGCAGCAGGTCAGGCAGCATCCAAGGAACAGGAGAATCGACGTTTCGGGCATAAGCCCTTCTTCAGGAATGAGGAAAGTGTGTCCAGCAGGCTAAGATAAAAGGTGGGGAGGAGGGACTTGGGGGAGGGGCATTGGAAATGCAATAGGTGGAAGGAGGTCAAGGTGAGGGTGATAGGCCAGAGTGGGGTGGGGGCGGAGAGGTCAGGAAGGAGATTGCAGGTTAGGAAGGCGGTGCCGAGTTCGAGGGATTTGACTGAGACAAGGTGGGGGGAGGAGAAATGAGGAAACTGGAGAAATCAAGGGATGAACTAATGCCACTGGCTTAGCTCCTTTTACCACATCTTTTCCCACAGTGCCTTTCTTTAATGACTAGCACTGTGATTTTATGTGTCCCACTTTCTGGCAATGAAAATACCTTTTCCCAGTGCCCTTCTGAAACCACCAGCACTGTAATTTTCTGTCTTCTATTTCTTTACAGTGAAAACGCCTGAGGCTTTTCACCTCCTTTCCACCCTCTTGGGCTTCTTTAGCATGTAGTAAATTCTTACTATAGCTCTCTACTCTTGGTTTCGTAGTGTAGTACCTCCTCTTCGCCCAACTTCTATCCCTCACAGGACGAACTTCTGGCTGGAAGCTTGTCTTATAAACCAACATGTATTCATCTGCTAATTCTGCTTCCCTTCGCACTTCCTGAACTTTCTGTTCTTCCATGTGACAGATCTAAGTGTTTGAGTAATTCCCTTCCAATGTCAGCTTTACTTTTGCCCTTGGTTAAACCCAAATCTAACTTATTTGCTAATTCTAAAAGTAAGGCCTTTTTCTTTCCTTCTGAACTTTCTTGGCAAATTTGAGAATCATTTTCAAATCCCAGAACCTCTTCAGCAATTTTAGGAGCCTTTTCTCTCACTTTTAATTTAATCAACCACAAATCACTGAAATTAAACAAATTGCCTGCCTACGTTTCATTTAAAGATCCAGGGCACTAATGTTCAAGTGTTTAAATCTGCTGGGAGTTTTCATACCCCCAAAATTATTCAAACCTGTCTAAACCAGTACAAATCCCAAATCCAAGACCCAAACTATTCAAATCGCAGACAAAAGCCCCCCAAACCATTCAAATCCTGGATGAGTGCCCAAACTGTTATGACGTGGAGTAAGCCCTCCTGCTAAATCAAACTAGCAACACAGAAAAGATTTATCCCGTACAGTAATCTGTAAATCAGCTAATAACTAACTAACAACTATTTACAACTCCTTCCCCTAAGCTATCTTTTACTTTCCCTTCTATAATACTAGCTTGATAAAACCCCCAATTAAGATTTGCTGAAAAATTCAATTTTCAAAACCAACCAGCTGTCCAACCTTCTCGTTGCCGATTTGCTCTCCAGGTCGGTGTCGATGCTTATCTCTGTGTAAGCTCCTTCTCTAGACACGTGCCTCTCACAGAGGTCTGACTAGCAGTCTACATCTGTTGGTCCTGGGCAGTTCTCTCCCAACTGTTTAATGTTTCCTGGTCTTATACCCCCAAAGCATCGGATTGTTTCACTGGCTTTTAATATTGTCAATATACTCAATTCAAACTTGATTGCTGTTTGTTTTTTGGGGGGCGGGGGGGGGGGGGGGGGGGGTATAATTTAAACTGATTGGCTTAATTCAAATTTGTTTTTGTTTCCAGGCAACCAGCTATCCTAGCTGCTGGACCACATGTTACATTACATCTTGTTCAAAACACTTGGTGATGTCAGGTAGTTGTGCTAGCTTTTAACTCTCATAAAGGTATAGTACCCCCACATCTTCATAACAATAATATAACTGAAAAGTTGACTAGATGGATTTCTACAGTAATACTTCAATGTATTATTATTTATTTGTAAATCTTTTGCTAAATTGCCTACAAACATCCTGTGGTCCTACTCCTGTGACACATCCCTGCAGTTAAGATTATGATTAGCATAAACATTCATTTCTGATCCACATGTTCCTGTTTTGTTATTGTTATATTATCCCTTTGTGCAGCTCTTAAGGCACCTACAATAAACTCATTCCCACATCAAACCAGAAAGTTTTTGTTCAACAGCAGTATTAACTCTTCAGGGTATTTGTTTTAATGTTCACTCATGGGATGTGGCCATCATTGGCTGGACCAGCATTTACTGCCCATGCCCAGTTACTCTTGAGAAGATGGTCGCCATGACTTGGAGGTGCTAGTGTTGGG
Organism: Chiloscyllium plagiosum; assembly: GCF_037043375.1. Taxonomy (NCBI): domain Eukaryota; kingdom Metazoa; phylum Chordata; class Chondrichthyes; order Orectolobiformes; family Hemiscylliidae; genus Chiloscyllium; species Chiloscyllium plagiosum. The sequence goes on along the minus strand of NW_028270142.1, from coordinate 100,208,738 downwards.
CTGGGGTGAACAAAGTTAAAAATCAGGTAGGCAAAAGTGAGTATTGCAGATGCTGGATATCAGAGTCAAGATTACAGTTGTGCTGGAAAAACAACAGCAGGCCAGGCAGCATCTGAGGAACAGGAAAATCGATGTTTCGGGCAAAAGCCCTTAATCAGGAATGAGGCTGGGAGCCTTGGTGGTGGAGAGATAAAGGGGATGGAGGTGGGGCTAGGGGGAAGGTAGCTGATAGTGCAATAGATGGATGGAGGTGGGGGTGAAGGTGATAGGTTGGAGAGGAGGGATGAGCAGAAGGGTGGGAAGGAAGATTGACAGAAGGGGCAGGTCATGTGGACGGTGCTGAGCTGGAAGGTTGGAACTAGGGTAAGGTGTGTGGAAGGGGAAATGAGGAAACTGGTGAAGTCCACATTGATGCCATAGGGTTGAGGGATCACGAGGCCGAAGATGAGGTGCTCTTCCTCCAGGTGTTGGATGGTAAGGGAGTGGTGATGGAGGAAGCCCAGGACCTGCATGTCCTCGGCAGAGTGAGAGGGAGAGTGGGGTTTATTGGCGTGGGTGTCCCAGAGATGTTCTCTGAAGCACTCTGCGAATGGATGTCCAATCTCCCCAATGTAGAGGAGACCACATTGGGTGCAATGGATAAAGTAAATGACGTGTGGAAGTGCAGGTGAAACTTTGATGGAGGTGGAAGGCTCCTTTACGGCCTTGGATGGAGGTGAGGATGGAGGTGTGCGGAGATTGGTGGGGTGGAAGGTGAGGTCCGGGGTGGGGTTCTGCCCTTGTTGCGGTTGGAAGGATGGGGTTCGAGGGCAGAGGTGCTGAAAGTGGATGAGATGCGCTGGAGGGTATCTTCAATCACGTGGGAAGGGAAATTGCAGCCTTTAAAGAAGGATATACAAAGTTAAAAAGCACACAACACCAGGTTATAGTCCAACAGGTTTATATGGAAGCACTAGCTTTCAGAGCTCTGCTCCTTCATCAGGTGATTGTGGAGATTGTAAGACACAGAATTTAGAGCAAAAGTTTACAGTGTGATGTAACTCAAATTATATATTGAAAATGACCTGGTTTGTTTGTTAAGTCTCTCCCCTTTTAGAATGACCATGTTAGTTTCAGTTCTTTCATATGTAAACCACAAGACTTTTTTTAGAAGTTACATTCTCAAGTGGACTTTAACAATTGGTGTCAGCCCAGATAAGGTATTGAAGGTGTTATCTCCATTTTCTGGATTCGAATTAGTCTGACCATTGTGGCATAGGCAGCCTCACAGCGTAGACACACCCACACGCACACACTGTCATGCACATTCAATCTTTTGTTCCTACATACACACACATATAAGTTTAAGGGGTGAATTTGTTTTTGCAGAATTACATTTTATTTTGCTCAAAAACTGTATAAATCCATTAGATTAGATTAGATTACTCACAGCGTAAAAACAGGCCCTTCGGCCCAACAAGTCCACACAGACCCTCCGAAGAGCAACCCATCCAGACCCATTCCCCTACATTTACCCTTTCACCTAATACTACGGGCAATTTAGCATGGCCAATTCACCTAACCTCACATTTTTGGACTGTGGGAGGAAACCGGAGCACCCGGAGGAAACCCACGCAGACATGGGGATAATGTGCAAACTCCACACAGACAGTTGCCTGAGGCGGGAATTGAATCTGGGTCTCTGGCACTGTGAGGCAGCAGTGCTAACCACTGTGCCACTGTGCCACCATATAAAACTATACAGAGGTTTGTAAATCTGACATAGCATTGGGACACAGACGGACTTCACACGTATTGTTAAAAACTTGAGAATGTAATTGAAAAGAAGTTCAGGGATTTACATGTAAAAGAACGGAAACCAGCATATGCCATTGTACACAGAATGCACACAATGCTATTAGGGATTTCTAGAATTGACACTGAAGAAACAGTGATATATTTCCAAGTCTTGATGGTGAACGGTTTGGAGGGTAAACTTATAGGTGGTGATTTTCTCTCTGCAGCCTTTGACCTTCTAAACGACCTTTGACCTTCTAGACGATATTGGTTCTGTGTCTAGAAAGTGCTAAGGATCTTTGTTGAATTTCTCAAGTGCATTTTGTAGATGGTACATACTGTTGCTACTGTGAGTCAGTGGTGGAGGAACTGAATGTTCGTGGTTGTGCTGCCAAACAAGTGGGATGCTTTGCTCTGGATAGTGTCAAATTTCTTGAGCGTTATTGGAGGTGCACTCATCCAGGCAAATACAGGGTACTGGCACATTACACTAATTTGTATCTTGTTGATGATGGATAGGCTTTGGTAAGTCAAGATGTCAGTTACTTGCTTAAGATTCCTAACTCTGACCAAGTCTTCGAACCACAACACCTAGACGACAATCCGTTTAAGTTTCTGGTCAATGGTAATTCCCAGGATGTGGATATTAGGGGATTCAGTGATGGCAATGCATTGAACGTCAAAGGGCAATGGTTAGATCCACTTTTGTTGGAGATAGTTAATGCTTGGCAATTCTATTGTGCAAATATTACTTTCCAATTGTCAGCACAAGCCTGGATAATAACCAGGTCTTACTGCACTAGAGCATGGAGTGTTTCAGTACCTGAGAAATCATGAATGGTGCTGAATATTGTGCAGTCATCAGCAAACATCCCCACTTCTCACCTTACGATGAAGGGAAGGTCACTGGAGAAGCAACTAAAGTTGGTTGGTTCTATCTTACAGTCATTCTTGGGATATGGACATTATTAACCTGCCCAACACACTGAATGCCCATCCCTGGCTGCCATAATGATTTAATACAATTACATGGTTTGCAGGCTGATGTCAGAAGTCAACCTCATTGGTCTGGAACTACAGTCACATATGAGGCAAAGATGGAAGGCTCCCTTCTCTAACAGTCATTGATTAATCAACTATATTTTTGCAACAATCCCATAGCTTCATGCTCACATTTATGGATAGCCTCCTTCTACACTGCAGCAATTCTATGATTCTGGATTTTTATGACATGAATATCCATTGACTGACGAAATCACTGGTCCAATACCATTGCCAGTGTCATATACTCGTGTAGAATGGTAAGGTAATAGATTTTATTTTACAAGTTTATAAGAAAACACACTGCGTGTAATTGTTTAATAGCTCTTTAAAGAAAGATGTTGTGAAACTTGAAAGGGTTCAGAAAAGATTTACAAGGATGTTGCCAGGATTGGAGGATTTGAGCTATATGGAGATGCTGAACAGGCTGGAACTGTTTTCCCTGGAGCATTGGAGGCTGAGGGGTAACCTTATAGAGGATTACAAAATCATGAGGCACATGGATAGGATAAATAGACAAAGTCTTTTCCCTGGGGTTGGGGAGTCCAGAACTAGAGGGCATAGATTTAGAGTGAGAGAGGAAAGAGATAAAAGAGACCTAAGGGGCAACTTTTTCACACAGAGGGTGGTATGTGTATGAATGAGCTGCCAGAGAAAGTGGTGGAGGCTGGTACAATTGCAACATTTAAGAGGCATTTGGATGGGTATATGAAAAGGAAGGTTTTGGAGGGATATGGGCCGGGTGCTGGCAGGTGGGACTAGATTGGGTTGGGATATCCGGTCGGCGTGGACGGGTTGGACCGAAGGGTCTGTTTCCACGCTATACATCCATCTCTATGACTCTATAATTTCCGAATGCTCAATTTATTACTGGAAACAATCCTGTCATGTGATTACTTTCCAGTGAAAGTTTCAACAAGTGACGTCTTAATGTTCTTGTATTTGGTTTCCATTAAAAGGCCCAATGTGTGTGTGCTTTAATTCACTTGGAATAACCGTTAACCTCTTTCAAAAGGCTTTTGACAAGTTCCTCCCCCACACACACACACAAGAGATTAGTAAACAAAATCAAAGCTCATGGTATTGTAGGTAATGTATTAACACAGATAGAGAACTGGTTGGAAGACAGGGTGCTATTCAGAGTGGCAGGAGGTGTCGAGTGGTGTGCCTCAGTGTGAAAGTTCACTTTCAGTTCACTCAAAGTTGTGAACCTGTGGAATTCTCTTCCACAAAAAGTTTTGCAGCCGGTTTGCTCAATGTATTCAAGACGGAGCTGGATGTGGCCCTCATGACTAAAGGGATCAAGGGATATATGGAAGGAAAGTGGGAGTGGGATATTGAATGATTCCTGATGAAGGGCTTATGCCCATAATCTCAATTTTCCTGTTCATCACCTGCTGTGTTTTTCCACAACCACACTCTCGACTTTGTTCCATGACACTCAAGAGTTAAACTTTTCAAGATGCTGTGGAAGTCAGGTTTTTTTGCATGTGCTAAATATTGCTGAGTTTTATACTGCACTTCATATCTTGGTTTCACTTCCTTTGGCTCACCAAACTGATCTTTAGCATAGTACGTAGACTCACTGAAATAAGGTACATTTGTGCACACCCTGCATATAGCTTTACCTTTAATCTTCCTTCATACTTGAAGAAGATAATTCTGCACTCGTTTCCTAACAGAATTTCCCAAATTAAATAAATTAGTGAAGGATATTTATTCATTTATTTATTTCAAGGCTAACAGGCACACCAAAATATCAGTATTTCGAAGTTCTCCTCCTGTTTGCCAAGAGGTAGACTCATTCAAAGCTTCAGGAATTGCATTGGAAGCTTACAAGATACCAAACCTTCACAAATTCTTTAGGGAAAAGGCTAACGAGACACTTATAGGGCAGTATGTTTCATGATAGCAGTAGGGAAATACTCAAATCCATCAGTAGCTAGGTTAAACAGTTTTCCAACATTCTTTTTTCTTCCAATTTTTTTTTCCATTTTTTCATGGCATGGGAGTGTTGCAGGCTGGGCCAATATTTACTACCCATCCCTAATTGCCCAGAGGGTAGTGAAGAATGTTATGACTTGGAGACAGACAGCCAACCCAAATCAGCCTTTCTACCTCTGTATTGACACACAATAAAATTAAGCCAAAGACCCCAAATAATTACTCCAGTGGTTCCTAAACTGTTTTTAAAATTAGTTTCAGATGGTTTTGAATCTCAAAGGCCTAACTATTTATTAATTACACAATAACTACAGAAGATGAAAAACTAAACAATAAGTTTAGCTGATGAATTCCTATTCTTAAATATTTGTTTTCAGCCACCATTCACACAAAAGACAGACAAACAAACACAATTAGTGGACAAGTAAAATAAATGGCCAGATTATTTTAATAGCTTTCATACTATAGAATAGAATCCCTATAGTGTGGAAACAGGCCCTTTGGCCCAACATATCCACACCCACCCTCCGGAGAGTAAATCACCCAGACCCATTCCCCTAAATTTGCCCCTGACTAATGCACCTAATCTACAATTCCCTGAACACTATGGACAATTTAGCATGGTCAATTCACATAACCTGCACATCTTTGGATTGTGGGAGGAAACCAGAGTACCCGAAGGAAACCCACGCAGACACAGGGAGAATGTGCAAATTCCACACAGATAGTCGCCCGAGGTTTGAATTGAAACCGGGTCCCTGGAGCTGAATTTGGGTTGAGAGAGTACTAACAGTGACCTCAGTAAGAGGACGATGGAAATATGTTGTTTCACATGCAATAGATAGAAGACAGAACATAGAACATTACAGCGGAGTAGAGGCACTTCGGCCCTCAATGTTGTGCCAACCTGTGGAACCAATCTGAAGCCCATCTAACCTACACTATTCCATTCTTGTTCATATGCCTATCCAATGACCATTTAAATGCCCTTAAAGTTGGCGATTCTTGATTAGTGGTGCTGGAAGAGCACAGCAGTTCAGGCAGCATCCAAGGAGCAGCAAAATTGACGTTTCGGGCAAAAGCCCTTCATCAGGAATAAAGGCAGTGAGCCTGAAGCGTGGAGAGATAAGCTAGAGGAGGGTTGGGGGTGGGGAGAAAGTAGCATAGAGTACAATGGATGAGTGGGGGAGGGGATGAAGGTGATAGGTCAGGAAGGAGAGGGTGGAGTGGATAGATGGAAATGGAGATAGGCAGGTAGGACAAGTCCGGACAAGTCATGGGGACAGTGCTGAGCTGGAAGTTTGGAACTAGGGTGAGGTGGGGGAAGGAGAAATGAGTAAACTGTTGAAGTCCACATTGATGCCCTGGGGTTGAAGTGTTCCGAGGCGGAAGATGAGGCGTTCTTCCTCCAGGCGTCTGGTGGTGAGGGAGTGGCAGTGAAGGAGGCCCAGGACCTCCATGTCCTCGGCAGAGTGGGAGGGAGAGTTGAAATGTTGGGCCACGGGGTGGTGTGGTTGATTGGTGCGGGTGTCCCGGAGATGTTCCCTAAAGCGCTCTGCTAGGAGGCGCCCAGTCTCCCCAATGTAGAGGAGACCGCATTGGGAGCAACGGATACAATAAATGATATTAGTGGATGTGCAAGTAAAACTTTGATGGATGTGGAAGGCTCCTTTAGGGCCTTGGATAGAGGTGAGGGAGAAGGTCTGGGCGCAGGTTTTCCAGTTCCTGCGGTGGCAGGGGCAAGTGCCAGGATGGGAGGGTGGGTTGTAGGGGGGGCGTGGACCTGACCAGGTAGTCACGGAGGGAACGGTCTTTGCAGAAGGCGGAAAGGGGTGGGGAGGGAAATAAATCCCTGGTGGTGGGGTCTTTTTGGAGGTGGCGGAAATGTCGGTGGATGATTTGGTTATGCGAAGGTTGGTAGGGTGGAAGGTGAGCACCAGGGGCGTTCTGTCCTTGTTACGGTTGGAGGGGTGGGGTCTGAGGGCGGAGGTGCGAGATGTGGACGAGATGCGTTGGAGGGCACCTTTAACCACGTGGGAAGGGAAATTGCGGTCTCTAAAGAAGGAGGCCATCTGGTGTGTTCTGTAGTGGAACTGGTCCTCCTGGGAGCAGATACGGAGGAATTGGGAATACGGGATGGCATTTTTGCAGGAGGTAAGGTGGGAAGAGGTGTAATCCAGGTATCTGTGGGAGTCGGTGGGTTTGTAAAACATGTCAATGTCAAGTTGGTCGTCATTAATGGAGATGGAGAGGTCCAGGAAAGGGAGGGAGGTGTCAGAGATGGTCCAGGTAAATTTAAGGTCAGGATGGAATGTGTTGGTGAAGTTGATGAATTGCTCAACCTCCTCGCGGGAGCACGAGGTGGCGCCAATACAGTCATCAATGTAGTGGAGGAAGAGGTGGGGAGTGGTGCCGGTGTAATTACGGAAGATCAACTGCTCTACGTAGCCAACAAAGAGACAGGCATAGCTGGGGCCCATACGTGTGCCCATGGCTACCCCTTTGGTCTGGAGGAAGTGGGAGGATTCAAAGGAGAAATTGTTAAGGGTGAGGACCAGTTCGGCCAAACGAATGAGAGTGTTGGTGGAAGGGTACTGTTGGGGACGTTGGGAGAGGACAAAATGGAGGGCTTGGAGGCCCTGGTCATAGTGGATGGAGGTGTAGAGGGACTGGATATCCATGGTGAAGATGAGGCGTTGGGGCCCATCTCCGGGACACCCGCACCAATCAACCACACTTCACCCTAGTTCCAAACTTCCAGCTCAGCACTGTCCCCATGACTTGTCCGGACTTGTCCTACCTGCCTATCTCCATTTCCACCTATCCACTCCACCCTCTCCTTCCTGACCTATCACCTTCATCCCCTCCCCCACTCACCCATTGTACTCTATGCTACTTTCTCCCCACCCCCAACCCTCCTCTAGCTAATCTCTCCATGCTTCAGGCTCACTGCCTTTATTCCTGATGAAGGGCTTTTGCCCGAAACGTTGATTTCGCTGCTCCTTGGATGCTGCCTGAACTGCTGTGCTCTTCCAGCACCACTAATCCAGAATCTGGTTTCCAGCATCTGCAGTCATTGCTTTTACCTCGTTAAAGTTAGCGAGTCTACTACTGTTGCAGGCAATGCGTTCCATGCCCCTACTACTCTCTGAGGAAAGAAACTACCTCTGACATCTGTCCTACATCTATCACCCCTCAATTTAATGCTATGTCCCCTCGTGCTAGCCATCGCCATCCAAGGAAAAAGGTTCTCACTGTCCACCCTATCTAACCTGCTGATTATCTTATGTCTCAATTAAGTCATTTCTCAACCCTCGTCTCTTTAATTAAAACAGCCTCAAGTCCCTCAGCCTTTCCTCATAAGACCTTCCCTCAATACCAGGCAACATCCTACTAAATCTCCTCTGAACTCTTTCCAAAGCTTTCAAATCCTTCCTCTAACACAGTGACCAGAACTGTACGCAATATTCCAAATGTGGCCACACCAGAGTTTTGTTCAGCTGCAGCATGATCTCATCATTCCAAAGCTCAATCCCTCTAAAAGCTAACATGCTGTATGCCCTCTTAACAACCCTATCAATCTGGCTGGCACCTTTCAGAGATCTATGTATCTGGCCATCTCTGTTCATCTACACTACCAAGAATCTTACTATTAGCCCAGTACTCTGCATTCCTGTTACTCCTTCCAAAGTGAATCACCTCATGCTTTTCCACATTAACCTCTATTTGCCACCTCTCAGTCCAGCTCTGCAGCTTATCTATGTCTGTCTGGAACCTATAACATTCTTTGTCACTATCCACAACTCTACCAATCTTAGTGTCATCTGCAAATTTACTAACCCATCCTTCTATGCCCTCATCCAGGTCATTCATAAAAATGACAGACAGCAGTGGACCCAAAACAGATCCTTGCGGTACCGCACTAATAACTGAACTCCAGAATAAAGATTTCCCATCAATCACCACCCTCTGTCTTCTTTCAGCTAGCCAATTTCTGATCCAAACCGCTAAATCAAACTCAATACTATGCCTCCATATTTTGTGCAATAGCCTACCGTGGGGAACCTTATCAAACGCCTTACTGAAATCCATATGCACCACATCATCCACCTCAATAAGGTTTGTGAGGCACGACCTGTCCTTCACAAAACCGTGTTGACTATCCCTAATCAACTTATTCCCTTCTAGATCATTATAAATCCTATCTCTTACAACCCTTTCCAACACTTTACCCACAACTGAAGTAAGGCTCACAGGTCTATAATTTCCAGGGTTGTCTCTACTCCCCTTCTTGAAGAAGGGAACAACATTTGCCATCCTTCGGTCTTCCGGCACTATTCCTGTGGACACTGACAACAGAAAGACCAAAGACAAAGGCTCAGCAATCTCCTCCCTGGCTTCCAGAGAATCCTAGGATAAATCCCATCTAGCCCAGGGGACTTATCTATTTTTACACTTTCCACAATTGCTAACACCTCCTCCTTATGAATTTTAATCTAGTCTAATAGCCTGTATCTCAGTATTCTGCTTGACCACATTGTCTTTTTCTTGTGTGAATACTGACGAAAAGTATTCATTTAGCACTTCCCCTATTGCCTCTGATTCCACGCATAACTTCCCACTACTATGTTTGATCGGCTCTAATCTTACTCTGGGTATATCAAAAATAAAAGAATGACTACACTAAGCCTTAGGGTTTTTCTTGATCCTATCCGCCAATGACTTCTCATGTCCCTTTCTGGCTCTTCTTAGCTCTCTCTTTAGGTCTTTCCTGGCTAATTTGTAACTCTCAAGTGCCCTAACTGAGCCATCACATCTCACCCTAACATAAGCCTTTTTCTTCCTCTTGACAAGAGATTCAACTTCCTTAGTAAGCCACAACTCCCGCGTTCGACCACTTCCTCCCTGCCTGACCGGTACATACTTATCAGGGACCTGCAGTAGCTGGTCTTTGAATAAGCATCACATTTCAACTGTGCCCATCCCCTGCAGTTTCCTTCCCCATCCTATGCATCCTAAATCTTTCCTAATTGCATTGTAATTGCCTTTCCCCCCCAGCTATAATTTCTGCCCTGCGGTATATACCTATCCCTTTCCATCGCTGAAGTGACCATCGAATTATGGTCACTATCGCCAGGAGATGTGATCTCCTTGATCACTTTTCGGAAATCTCGATCAGGATCACCTTCTCTGATCAGCCAGACAAAAGACAGCAATACTTCTAACGCAGCTTTCTACTCTTTGTACTTGTGGAAGCTGGTATAGCAGATTCGGCAGGGAGCTTTCAAATCTTCATGCTGTCTCAGCAACAGCCACAAATCATCTTCTCAGAAAACATAGATCAAGAAATCAACTTCAATTCTGGTTTCATTCTGATAGACTAACAATCTTTTCCAGCTGCTTGAACATAGGGTCTCTTCCAGACTCACCAACTAATTTCTTGATAACAGCAAACACTTGCTTTCTATTTAAACAAAATGCTCTTACTGGGGTCATTGTGTTTGTTAGAAATCCTTTAACCAAGATTTAGCCTGGAATTATCCTTCAGGCCTGACCTCACAAACAAAGAAAGCTTGCTTGGCCTGTTCTTTTGTAAGGTAGGTAAAAACAATGACTGCAGATGCTGGAAACCAGATTCTAGATTAGAGTGGTGCTGGAAAAGCACAGCAGTTCAGGCAGCATCCGAGGATCAGGAAAATAGACGTTTCAGGCAAAAGTCCTTCAGTTGTTCGTGTAAGGTCACCATGCCTCTAGCAAGGGGAGAGGTTGAGCCAGTAAAACCTCCATGGTGACCTCAGCCAGTATGGAAGTAAATCTTTGCTTTTGTCAATACTCTGCCTCACCAGCCCACTTTCCACCCAACTGAGCTAACTGAACAACTAATTTCTACTTTGATATCCTCCCACCCACAAATTGAGTATCTGATCCAAAAAACTTGAACTTTAAATTCAAAGGTTTAAAAAGTATATTACGCATTGTTCTAATGTTGCAACAAAGAACAATTTTCCATATACCCTGTATACAGTTAAATTCCTCTTCCTGTAGTCTCTTGACATGAGGAGCACACTTGCTGCAAATTACAGCCTATGGCAAGAACCTATGCATGGAGTTTCTTTAACTTGTGCACTGGCCAGAACTGAGTGGTGGCTACAGTTAGAAAACTCTCCCACTCTTTCTGTCTATCACAGGTGTGTTGGAATGATTTGAACAGTGTGACAATGTCATGAAAACAGCTATTATGACTACCTGGTGCTGGAATGGGACATCAACCCAGCTTTTCTGACTCAGAGGCACTCATCACAAAACCTTCATTATGTTTGAATGAACTGTAATAAAGCAGGATACATGTTACTATGCATCAGTTGGTCATTCTTTTCTGTGGCAGTGGTATAGAGTTCAGACTTCCCTTTGAACATCAAAAATTCCCTATTGCACAATGGTCTATAATGAAAATTGTTTTCTAATGTGTCATGTCTAATGTTTTCTAGCAATTGAATTTGTTGAAATGAAACATTGGATAGGTTAGCTCAGAAATTGTTCTCAATCCCTTATTTCACAGCTGTCAATTTTAAGGACAGTAGTTAAAAACAGAATTTAATACCAATTTGGAAATTCTGAGGTCAAAAAGTGTGGTGCTGGAAAAGCACAGCTGGTCAGGCAGCACCCTAGGAGCAGGAGAGTTGAAGTTTCTAGCATAAGCCCTTCATCAGGAATGTGGGGGAGGTCCAAGGGACTGAGAGAGAATTTGGAGAGGGGTGGGGCTGGGGGTGTAGGTAGCTGGGAATGCGATAGATAGATGGAGGTGGGGTGCGATTGTGATAGGATGGATGGAGGGTGGAGCAGATAGGTGGGAAAGAAAATGGACAGGTAGGACAGATCAAGAGGGCAGTGCTGAGTTGGAGGGTTGGATCTGGGATAAGGTGGGGGGAAGGGGAGGGGCAGAAACTGGTGAAATCAACATTGATCCTGTGGGGTTGGAGGCTCCCAAGGTGGAAGATGAGGCATTCTTCTTCCAGGTGTTGGGTCACCAGAATCTGGCAGTGGAGGAGGCCCAGGACTTGCATTTCCTTGGCAGAGTGGGAGGGGGAGTTCAAGTGTTCAGTCACAGGGCGATGGGGTTGTTTGGTGCGTGTGTCCCAGAGATGTTCTCTGAAATGTTCCACAAGTTGGCATCCTGTCTCCCCAATGTAAAGGAGACCACATCGTGACCAACAGACACAGTAGGTGAAGTGCGTAGAGGTGCATGAAAATCTCTGCTGGATGTGGAAGAATGCTTTGTTGCCTTGGATGGAGGGTAGGGGGAGCAAAGTGTGGGCGCAGGGTTGGCACTTCCTGCAGTGGCAAAGGAAGGTGCCAGGAGTGGAGGGTGGGTTGGTTGGGGGCATGGACCTAACAAGGGAGACGCAGAAGGAATGATCTCTATGGAACGCAGATAGGATTGGTGAGGAAAAATATATCTCTGGTGGTGGGGCCTGTTTGTTGGTAGCGGAAATGCTTCTCTCGTGGTGGGGTCTCACCAACCTGCGGACTGGTCCTCACCCTCCACCCCACTAACCTCCGAATACAACGCATCATTCTCTGCCATTTCCACCACCTACAAACAGACACCATCACCCTTACCTGCGTTCCGCAGATACCACTCCCTCCGCGACTTCCTTCTTAGGTCCACGCTCCCCACCCCATCCCACCAACCTACCCTCCACTCCTGGCACCTTCCTTTGCCACTGCAAGAGGTGTAAAACCTGCGCCCACATCCCCCTCCCCTCCACCCCCTCCCTTCCAAGGCCCCAAAGTATCCTTCCACACCCGACAGAGATTTTCCTGCACATACACACACATCATCTACTGTGTCCATTGCTCTTGATGTGGTCTCCTCTACATTGGGGAGACAGGACACCAACTTGCAGAATGTTTAAGAGAACATCTCTAGGACACACAGATAAACAACCCTACCGGCCTGTAGCTGAACACTTCAACACCTTCTCCCATTCCACCAAGGATATTCCACTCCTGGGCCTCCTCCACCGCCAGATTCTAGCCACCCAACGCCTGGAGGAAGACTGCCTTATCTTCCGCCTTGGGACCCTCCAACCACATGGGATCAATGTTGATTTCACCAGTTTCCTCATGTCCACTCCCCCCCCCCCACCTTATCCCAGATCCAACCCTTCAACTGAGCACCACCCTCTTGAACTGTCCATCTTTCTTCCCGTCTATCCACTCCACCCTCCACTCTGACCTATCATAATGTCACTCCACCTCCACCTACCCAGCTATCTTCCCCTCAGCCCCACCCCCCCCCCTCCCATTTATCTCTCAGCTCCCCTGGGCCTCCCCCATATTCCTGAAGAGCTTATGCTGGAAATGTCAACTCTCCTGCTCCTCAGATGCTGCCTGATGTACAGTGCTTTTCCAGTGCCACACGTTTTGACTCTGATCTCCAGCATTTGCAATCCTCACTTTCTCCTAGTCCAATTTGGAAAATGAAAGTATGAGAACTGGTCAAATTGAGGCAGCCAAGTTGGCAATTATTCCCATTTATTTTATTTTAATACCCAGTGGGAACAAATAAAGCTTTCGTAAAAGGTATGCTTGAATACAAATTGCAGAGGGCTCACTTGCAAGTTAGATAATTGGAAGATTGCATTGAATGTTCCATAAATCATGTTGATCAGTAGTTTTGGTGAAGGGTCCTAATTTGCTTTAATATCAAAATATTCTTCTCTATCAATTGCTGACAGACCCATTGTGGACTTATAGACATGGAAAGCCAACAATTCAGTATTTATCTTTCAGGTGCCAAACAGTTTTCCAACATTCCTGTTGAGTGAGCATAAAGCATATTGTAAGCAAGAAATATGCTGCCTGCTATATGGTAGGAAACCAAAAAAACGAGGTAAGCCATGCTTCTTGCACTTAGGAAAATGAGGCTTTCAGGCAGCCTAATCTTCTTCAGAATGCCTTGCTGTTTTACATAACCAAGGCTAAGTTTTTAAAATATACTGAGCAGAATATGTAACTACAAGCCTGAGGAGTGCTCCTTATCAAAAGGGTGTGAATCTCTGCCCATCTCCTGATCCCTCCAGCCACCAATTAATTATCTTGACTCCTGTTATATCTTGACCTGATCACAGTCCTCCAGTCTTTTCTCGTAACTCTGCTGGCATCACAATAGCTGCAACTTAAGATATGTATTGCTGGAAATGTTTACTGGCTGCAGATAATGCACTCGAGGACCCTCAATGGTCTGCAACACATCACCAGAGGTGCCATGGGCCTCACCATTCTGGGGATGAGTCTATGTTCTGTACCCATCGTGTGCCAATTGTCCTGGTCATTCTGTTTTGCTTGATGAATTATTTTGCTTTGGGAATCAATTGGAAGTACAGCAGCTTCACAAATGTCAAGAGAGTTCAGGAGAAGAGCAAGGAATTAAGTTTCTCAAAAACGGTTTATTGTACCATTAAATTTAGATAATGCTTTGAAGCTTTTAAAAAAGTAATTACATATGAAATACTTATTAATTTTTCATTTAAAATTATTACAACATCACTTACCCTCAGAGAATTGTTGATATCAAAGTCAGAAAATCTAAGATTTTTTGGGTGATTCTTGTGTGTGAATCAAACAGAATGACATCCTTAAAAGAAGTCCAACTATCTTCACTCTGTAATGTGATTTATTAGTAAGTCTTTCTTTTTACTGATATTACAGCAGTGTTGCAGATCATGGCTGAAAATGTGTTGCTGGAAAAGCGCAGGTCAGGCAGCATCCAGGGAACAGGAGAATCGACGTTTCAGGCATAAGCCCTTCTTCAGGAAGGGCTTATGCAGATCATGGATCAACTAACTAATAATTACACCACCGTGAAATAAAAGGTCAAACAAACAATTTATGGAATTCATGTTCTCGGTTTATGTGAATCAATAGAACCAAGATGTGGACAAGTGTAAAATTAAATATCTTAATTTTTTTAAAAACAAATTCCAAAGCAGAAAGGAACATATTTTATAAAATCATAAAAACCAGCTATGACAAAGAGGGCATTCAAATCACGGGGCTTGAGATGGTACATTAAATCAAAACTGGATGCCTGTTCGGTGGCTACAGTTAACACAGTTTACAATGAAAAATTCCAGAGAATCAATACAGCTTTGTAATATTGTTTGTTTTTAGCTTGGTTGAATTGCTGTTCCTAGATTAGAGCAACCCAAGAGATTAGAACAGAAACTTTGGTGATAAGAACCTGTATAAAAAAGCCATCTGTTCAGAAATACTTAGCTTAGTGACAAGAAATCTGTCCCACCTATAGTGAAGGACCCCACTCTAATCCTTCTTTTAATAAAAACAGTGTAGCATATTGAGCTATAATTCTCTTAAAGCATCACCCTTTAATTACTTTACTAAATTAATAAATAAAATGTAATCTACAAGCATTTTTAAACAATGTAAACTACAAATCTCTTTCAGCTTCATGAAGGGAATAGCAGCTCTCGACACTACAGAAAAACATTGAAAGGAATTTCACACCATAATACAAACTCTTCAGGACTTAATTAAGAGATGAGTCCAGTGTCAATCATGAAGCTGCTCAACCTCCAGCCAAAAGGAAGCTGAATGGAGGAAGATATTTAAATGTAGCCAAATGTATACTTATAGTCGACTGATTTTCTATACTATACTAATCAAGTTTCAACTACCTTCTCCTCTCTACAAGATTACATTTCTACAAGGTCAATGGAGGCTATTAAGTGTCTAATTAGCATGTGTTCTAAGTATTTTTTTGGTCCCAGCACAATTAATATTGCAATTTCCAATTAGAATTGCCTTGTGATGGGGCTTAGAGAAAAGACAGATACTAAGTTTTAAAAGAGATGGTTTGTTCCCATCTAGAGCTGAAAATGTGTTGCTGGAAAAGCGCAGCAGGTCAGGCAGCATCCAAGGAGCAGGAGAATCGACGTTTCGGGCATGACCCCTTTTTCAGGAATCCTGAAGAAGGGCACATGCCCGAAACGTCGATTCTCCTGCTCCTTGGATGCTGCCTGACCTGCTGTGCTTTTCCAAAACACATTTTCAGCTTTGATCTCCAGCATCTGCAGTCCTCACTTTCTCCTTTGTTCCCATCTACCCACCCAACTCTGCAAGTAGCATCTTACTCTGACAGGCCATTAATGTAGGTGGCGGTCTTGGGATCTGGGACCATGGATCCAATGTCACCACTAAGGTACATTAATGCTGGTGTAACATAACATAGGATACTTCTGACAGAACACCCAATGACAAAAACGTACTCTTTCACTGCTCTCTTGCAGATAGGTTTGCATCACTATGCTTAGGATGCAGGAAGTTAAAATGGAATTATACATAGAAACAAAAACAAAACAAAATATCAGTTCCACTTGAGCTAAATGAAACATCCTTCATAAATAGAGGTTTATTAGAAGTGTCAACCTGCCAGTGTTGCTACATTCAATGAGAAGCATTTCTGTTATTGTCTGAGATTGTCGACAATCAATATTAATTAATGTTGAACAAAAACAGAAATAGGTTTCTCTAATTAATTAGTTATTGTTGTTTGTTCTAATGAAAATAATGCATTGCCAGACCACAGATCTATACATGAATACGAGTTTCCAAATCTGACTGATAACTGTGTTTGAGGATTCAAACAGGTGAACAGGATCATCGATTGTCTGAAGTCTTCTGGGTCAAACAGTCAAGGAGAATCATTACATCTTACAGAACTACAGTCTGGTTACAGTAGTGAACGGATGCCAAGTGTAGAATGAGGCTTCACAGAATATCCACTCTGGGCTACGACACTGTGCAAAATTTAAACATTTTGAAACATTAAACACCCCTCTACCCCTAACCCTATTGTAGTTCCTCTTGCACCATGTCCATCTGTTCTGCATCATGTCCTGTAACCATACCTGGCCATTCAGGGTCTGCATGTCAATCTATGACTCCCTTCCCTACTTCCATGTCCCTTCATGTCAACGTAAGATCTTGTACCCACCCCATAATCCCTTATAACCTTCATGTCAACCAACTCCCTGGCCTCATCCATTATGCCCACTATTCCAATTTACTGCCAACTCATGACTTCACATGCCCCTGACTCACTAGATTTTAATCATATATCTGTATCAACTCCCCCTTGAGCCATCATGGGCACAGCTCAGGATCTATGTACAGATAAGATAAAATAAGGATTAATGAAATTAAAGTTTGGGAGAAGATTTGTAGCTTGGGTGCTCGTTGTTGTGGTTCTGTTCGCCGAGCTGGGAATTTGTGTTGCAGACGTTTCGTCCCCTGTCTAGGTGACATCCTCAGTGCTTGGGAGCCTCCTCTGAAGTGCTTTTGTGATGTTTCCTCCGGCATTTATAGTGGTTTGAATCTGCTGCATCCGGAAGCTGGAACTGACAACCAGAAGTGGCAGATTCAAACCACTAAATGCTGGAGGAAACATCACAGAAGCACTTCACAGGAGGCTCCCAGGCAATGAGGATGTCACCTAGACAGGGGACGAAACGCCTGCAACACAAATTCCCAGCTCAGTGAACAGAACCACAGCATTAATGAAATTAATTTAAGTATTTATTGCAGACTTTACACTATATTTAAATCATAAAAACTCATTTGCTGCATTTACCTTCCTTCAATGATAAGATGCGTTACAATTGCACTCAACTGCTCTATCTCTTAAAACAAGCTTTGGAATTCATAGTCCCATTTCAAATCATCTAGAATAACTTGCAGTGGTCAAACCGTGAAATAGCACATGATACTGTGATAATGAACAGTTGTGAAATCAATCATGCTGATTAATCCAATAACCGAGGTTCTCAGGTGTTTGGCAACAAATGTGAAACAGAGTAATGAGTTTTTTTTTTAAAACAGTGCATACTTTTCTTCAAATATATGAAAGGTAGCGCTTTTAAATGCCAAACAGCTCCCTTTGACAGTTGTTTCCGATAGGTCCTAACAAGACTTCCGAAGTATGTCTTAAGAGCTTTGATCAATGATTTTGACATGTTTTCTGATAGTTCCTGAGTTTATGCACTTTCTACACATATTTAAGGCCTGTTTTTGTTGATTAGAGAGGGCAGCCAAAAACTATGTTATTTCCCCAAAAGGTGCCTGGGGACCATATCAGTACAGGTCAACAAAGGGACACTATGGCTACTCAAAGAAATGCACAAGGTCGTACAGATCTACTGCGAACACTTCATGCTTTACAATCCTGGGCTCCAGAAGCTGACTCAAATTCCTCTGGGAACTATGACCATGAAGATAGGCAGGACTGGGAATTTTCAGTCCATCTGCCATTTCTACCATGATAGACATTTTGTTGGCAAAAATCCTAGGATTGCAATCTGTTTGTGAGATTGAGCAGTGAGTCTTTAATCAGAGATTGTTCTAATATAGTAGACTAATGCTATGGCACAATCCAGTGACAGGATGCCATGTTTTGAGCAGGCAGTCTGGTATAGCTGGTCACACTTGTAACAACATTCCCAACTATTTGTGCCATCTCTACCAAACAACCGTGGGGATGTGTCTTCATTATGTGCAAGATTAGAATGCCAAATGTAGAGCAGGTGCCATTTGACAGAAGGACATGTGCAACAACCATTCAGGGCTGAACTGACAAATTGGAATATGTTCAAGTTCCTGAAGGGCATTCTACAACACTGAGGTAACAAAGAGGACTATCCCACCTCACCACTGTCACTTCAGCAACCAAGTTGGAGGTCGAGTGCCCAGCAAAACCTCTCATCTGCAAACTCCCCTTCCATTTTGTTTTCCTCTATTCAGTTTGTCTCTCCTCTTCTGACTCCCCTTTATCCTTGACAAACATTTTCAAAAGGATTAACTTGGCAATTAAGTGTTGCTGAAAGCCTTCTGACTGCTACGGTTTTATATATGCCCATTCCATTTTAATGCATGCACAGGCAATTTTTCCCCTCAAACCGCTACGGTGTTCTCCCGGTTAACCCAAATTTATAAGTTTCTGTACAAGTGATAATAACTATCTAGTTTTTGGAAAAAGATAGAAAGCAGCATTTTCCTGCCCGAGACCATCTAAAATCTATTGCTAAACATTCAGGTGTAAGGTAACATATTCATTCATCAAGGTTGTGGGGTCATCTTATTGGGAAGCCATTAAATCAATGGAGTTCAGTGAGGAAATAATAAGAATATAAGCCTCTATTCCCTTTAAGATGAGATATTCTATATTGTGGTAACATTCAATGAAACAGTTTGGTAAAAGTACATTAACAAACTCAAAAAGAAGAAGTCTAGACAATCATAAGCATAGGCAACAATGAGGAGCAGTCACCTGACTACATGAATGCTGTTATGAACTCTTGGGTCAAAGGAAAACCATACCAACTTCTACAACATCGTACTTTCAATTGGTACAGCTTCAGTACAGTACAAATACACTGATGATAAATCCACCATGACATTGCTTAAATAACCCAGAACAAAAGAAAATTTGAGGAAAAAAACCTGAATGACAGTCTCAGAGAATACTGAACAGCGGTCATTGACCTGAAAACATTAACTGTGTACGTAGATCCCACCTAATCTGCTGAATATTTCCAGCATTCTCTTTTTATTTCAGATTTCCAGGATCTGCAGCATTTTGCTTTGTCTGAATAACAGTCATTTGATTTTGAGTTGAGTTGACATCAGGCTCAAGTAAGAGGATGGACTAGATATTGAAGACAGATCTGGATAAGGTTGAAGCCCCATCTGTTTATTGTCTTTTAACTTCTGAACAATAACTCTGGAAAAGTCTTCTCCATGGTTGTCACTAGTGTCCAAAAGTTGCCGGACTTTTGCTGTTCTTGTGGGTTTGGTGCTGATGAGCTCATAATCCTCTTTCATTACTAAGTCACGGGAAATTAGGGCATCCAAGGCTTGATTCAGACATGCCTCTGTCATCTGATTGATAATATCCTCCCTTTTGCTTTGAATCCACTGGTGAGCCAAACCGTGAGACACACACTCTGTGATGAAACCTGCAGGCAAGGCATACATCAATAAATGGGTCATAATACAAACATAGCTGAAAATGTGTTGCTGGAAAAGCGCAGCAGTTCAGGCAGCATCCAAGGAACAGGAGAATCGACGTTTCGGGCATAAGCCCTTCTTCAGGATTCCTGAAGAAGGGCTTATGCCCGAAACGTCGATTCACCTGTTCCTTGGATGCTGCCTGAACGGCTGCGCTTTTCCAGCAACACATTTTCAGCTCTGATCTCCAGCATCTGCAGTCCTCACTTTCTCCATAATACAAACATAACAAAGGTGCAAAGATTGAGATACCTGCATTGTAGTTGTTTGCTCAAGAGTCAGCCAATGGTAGTGTTTTATACATTTTTAGGGTCTGTACTTTTTGAGGCAGAAACCAACGTTCAAACATCTCAGTGTAGACTTGACCAGCATCCAAAGTGTAGAGAACTCGAGTCGATGATGGACGAGCTGGGACAGTATTTCTAGTGGCTCCTCAGTTTCTGCCGAATTTATCCTCTCCCTACCCTTCTCGCATTTAAATGTGTCTGTGGATTTGGAATTATGCATCTCCATTGGTGATTTTCTGACTCATTACCATGAAGGTTAGACAAAATGTTATAAACATCAAGGATGTCTGAATGTTCTTGCAACCACTATGGTTAAGCCCATGGAAGGTTTATTTTCAAAGGCACTAGCGTATTAAAAACAAGGAAGCACCATGTTTCAATATTTAATCATATTGGTTTTATTTTTCTCAGTGGGAGGTGGATGTTACTGGCTGGTCAGCATTTATTGCCTGTACCTAGTTGCCTTTCGTGTTCCCTTGGTGTTGGTGCACTGCTTTCTTGAACTGCTGCAATCCATGTGCTGTAAGGAGACTCACAGTGCTATTCGGCAGGTAATGGCAGGATTTTTGACCCAGCGACAGTGAAGGAATGACAAGATATTTCCAGGTCAGGATAGTAACTGACTTTGATGGGAATTTGCGGGTGGTGTTGTTCCCATATATTTGTTGCCCTTGTCCTTCTAGTTGGAAGTGGTCATAGGTTTGGAATGTGCTGTCTCCAGATCCTTGGTGAATTTCTGCAATGCACCTTGTAGATAGTAGGAGCAGTGTGTACTGAGTACCACAAGTTGATGGAGTAGATCCTAGAAATTGAGTTCTGGATACTATCAAGCTGGAGTGTATTTGGAGCTGCATCCATGCAGGCAAGTAGGGACTATTCCATCACACCGCTAACACATACTGTGTTAACAATGGACTGGCTTTAGCAAGTCAGGAAGTGAGTCATTTGCCACATTCCTAGCTTCTGACCCTCTCCTGTATTTAGATTAGATTAGACTTACAGTGTGGAAACAGGCCCTTCGGCCCAACAAGTCCACACCGACCCGCCGAAGCGCAACCCACCCATTCCCCTATATTTACCCCTTTACCTAACACTACGGGCAATTTAGCATGGCCAATTCACCTGACCTGCACATCGTTGGACTGTGGGAGGAAACCGGAGCACCCGGAGGAAACCCATGCAGACACGGGGAGAACGTGCAAACTCCACACAATCAGTCGCCTGAGTCGGGAATTGAACCCGGGTCTCTGGTGCTGTGAGGCAGCAGTGCTAACCACTGTGCCACCCAATTTATATGGTCGGTCCAGCTGTATTTCTGATCAATGGTAACCCCGGGATGGTGAAAAGGGGATTCAGTGATAGTAACACCATTGAATGTCAGGAGGCCATAGATAGAATGTCTTTTAGACTGCGTGTTATTGTAAATGGTCATTGTCTGGCATTTGTGTGGGGTGAATATTACTTGCCACTTTTCAACTCAAACATGGATATTGTCTAGATCTCATTGCATTTGAACACTGACTACTTCAGTATCTGAGTCATCATGAATGGTGCTGAACACAGTGCTATCATTGGCAGACATACCCATTTCTGATCTTATGATGGAGGGAAAATCATTGATGAATCGATTTACGATGGTTAGGTCTAGGACATCCAGTGGAGTTCCTGGAGACACGCTCTGGAGCTGAAATGACTGACCTCCAACAAGCACAACCATTTCCTACGGGATAGGTCTGACTCCCAACCTATGTACAGTTTGCCCCTGGATTCCTGTTAACTCCAGCCATCCATTTACATTGCAGCCGGGTTTACTGCCAAATCCCATTTCTAAATATGTGGGCACCCCCAAATGCAGTACTTTATTGTTGAAATGTGCTAGCCTCCAGGATTTAAGATGTTACAAGTGGAAGCTCCACTCTAGTCCAGATGTGATCCAAAGAGCTCTCTAGAGGCATTTTAAGGCAAATTTGTTTAACTCATGCAAGTCTACAGATTATCAATTTGAGGGCAAGCTTAATCAAAATTGGGAACCATTTTCATTTGCTTGATGAAAAGTGGCTGACTTAGGATTTTCAGTGGAAATTTAAAAAGTGCAAATTCTACAAGTCCAAGATTGCATAATTGCAGATATTTAAAAACTATATTTGCAAATGCTTGCTGATATCCGTAAGCTCTAAAGCCATCTGAAAAGTGCAGTTTTGGAGTTCAAAAAAAAACAAAAATCACTAGGATAGGCAAATATTCCTATCCTGACTTGCTATTTTAAAGGTACCATAAATTCAAGTTTCAATTTTGAAAAAAACTTTTCATTTGTATGAGTGTGATCAGATGATAATTTACAAGACAACATTGAATCGGAACACTAGAAATATCTAATGATTTAAATGAAGTGGTAATGTATACTGGAATTAATTCATAAGGCAATGTTCACATGAAGTAATGAGTATAGTTACCCGAATCAAACATTTGTATCCCGGAATTTACACATATATGAACATGCAGAATAAGACCAGGAGTAGACCATCTGACAGTTTGAGCCTGCCTTCCCATTCACTATTATCATTGCTGATCTCAGATTTCTGAATTGCACATTCCCATTTACCTCTAATAATCTTTGATTCCTCTGCATAACAAGAATATTTCAACTTCTGCTTAAAAATAAATTAATCACTCCCCCCGCCCCCCCCGCCACTCCCAACTCCAATGCCTTCTGGACTTCCAAAATCACACAACCCTAAGAGTGGAGAAGAAACCTTATCACTCTATCCTAAAAGGATGACATCTGATGTTAAAAATAATGCTCTTCCTAGTTCTGGACTCGCCCACAACCAGAAACATTCTTTTCATATCCACCTTATCAAGACTATTTGGATCTTATACACCTCAGTCAAATCACCTCTTACTTTTCTAAACTCCAGCCTGTTCATCATATTCACAAAAGACAGCCCACTCATTTCAGGTATCGATCTAGGAATGCATCCCTCAACCATCTCCAAATGATTTACATCCTTCCACAAACATGGAGACTAAAATTGAATAAAGTATTCGAGATGTAGTGTCACCAATATCCCACATGATTTAAACATATAAGTAAAAAGTTATGTTCAATACCTCTCAAATATTGCATTATATTAATCTTCTTAATTTTCACGTTGTAACTACGTACTAGTCTTTTATGACTCATGCACTAGAACACCTAAATTCCCCAGCTACAACTTCCACGGTTGTCTTCATTTAAGTAATACTCTGCTTTTACATTTTTTCCAGCTAACAAGTGAACAACATGCCATTTTTACACCAGCCTATAAATATTTTATGACATATTGTGACTTTGAAAAAAAATTGAGAACTACAGTAGCCCATACAGCCTTTTGAACGTCATCATTTCTATAAAAGTAAATTAAAATGCAAGATGGGAAATCCCTCATAAACTGACCTTCTCGCAATCCATTCCATTTCACAGCTCAGCCATTTCTAACAATGTCTCTGCTTTCACACTATTCCAATTAATCATGTTACTTGTATACTATAAAGTGAAATCATAGCTTCTAGCAATATAAACTTTTGAGATCAGCATAAAACACAAATGCATTTTACATTTAGCTGCAATTTTCTAGCAATACAAAAATTCAGTTTCTTCAATCATAATTACACAGATTAAGTTCTACATGTTTAATTACGGTACATCTGTACTCACCAGAGCAAGGTTGGAACGTTATCAATCCTGATCCACTGTCTGGTTCACTTTCAGGAAATACCTTTTTAGGTATAAATGTGTCATCTGGTTGGCATATCATCGTCTGAGGCAAACTGCCTTCTTCACTGGGTGTGACTAAAGATGGTGTGTACAGTTCATCATGTTGACATTTTAAACTAGACAAAACATTTTCATCTGTGCTTCCTATGAGGAGATATTCAGAAGAAGCAGGAAAAGATTATGTACACAGGTTAAAATGCTTTCCTCCTTATTTTGTATGTTTTTTTTGAAAATTAATAGAAGTTTCTAGAAATATAGACCACATCCTTTTGGAAGTCTGCAGAAGGTAATGGCATAAGCATAGAAATGGCATTAAGATAACATTCAAAATGTGAACTAATTTTGAACCATACCTGGTGTTACTTAGACTGAAACATGAAGAAAACCTACATTTGAAAGTCCTGTATTTAAATGATAATGGTGCACTAACACATAGTAGTTTACATCAGTTACACTGCCTCAGCTGACTTGGAACTATCTTGCCATTCCTTCACTGTTGCTAGATTCAAATTCTGGAATTCTGTTTAGCATCGCAGGAGCATCCACATTAAATGCACTACAGTGTTTCAAGAAGGTAACTCACCATCACTTATCAACAACAACTAGGAATAGATAAATATTAACCTTCCCTGTGATGGATTCCATGCAAGAGTAAAAGTAATAGATTCATTATTTTGCTTGAGTGCCCTGAATGCAATGCAAAGAAGTTTTATACACGGCGCTGAGAATACACAAGCAGCCAGAAATTTATTTGAGCACAATTGATGTTGCACAGATGCTGCCCATGGTGCTGCATGGGGAGATCAGCTCTGTATTGATAACTTTCTCACTTAAAATGACTCATCCTGAGCTATTTGCTGCTAGTAACCACAATGATTGGTCTCTTCTTGCTATACCAGTTGGGGAGACTAAAGATCGATATTATCAACCTCTTCTCAGGTAAACACAACAGTTCTCAATTGAAGACATGCACCCAAAGCCTAATTTTTTTTTCCATCATATCACTTGACTTTAAATGATCATTTTCTACATCTGAACCATTCATGTATTCATCACTCCCAGACTCTCCTTAACAACATCTCATTTCCTTTCCTTGACAAAATGTAGCATATATCCTAATTAGCACTAACGTCAATGCTCTGATACCTACTATTTGCTTCCTGTCCATTAAATAATCCTCTATCTTTGTTAATACATTACGACTAACTCCATGAATCTCTATTTTGCCTTTCAACTTTGTTTTGCCACCTTAACAAATGCTTTCTTAGAAATCCAAGAGTACTGGCATCCATGGGAATCCTTTATTCCACTTGCTACATCCTCAAACAAAATTTCACTTTGATTTGCCTTGTTCTAATCATACTATGCTTTTCTAAATGCATTGTTAAGACTTCCTTAATAATAGATTCCAAGGGACTTCTAATGACTGATATCAGACTATGTGGCCTGTAGTTCCCAGTTAACTCCTAATTTCTTGAAAAGTGACTTTATATTTGTCAACTTCCAATTTTATTTCCAGTCAAATTTGGACTGTTCCCAAACATAAAGAAGGTTTGGAAAATCACGTGCAATTCATCCATTAACTTACAGCTGTTCATTTCATACCTATTATGTAGACCATCAGTTCCCGAGCTTTGTCTACATCCAAGAGCTGAAAACCATTATTATAATTTATACCCAAGGCCATAGTAGAATTGTTTCAGAGGCATAGCATTTAAAGTCCAATTGCTAAAACTAAAACCGCAAGTTCATAGGGAAAAAAAAAAAACAAGCTTTGGTAAACATCCAAAGGCTGAAAATTAAATCATTAAAATAATACAAAATGTTATTACAGATAATTACAACTCAAAAGGTAACTATTACGTTTTTTTGTAACTAGGTCTCTATAATGGCAATTAAATCTAAACCATTTACCTTTCTAAGATTAGATTAGATTAGATTCTCTACACAGTGTGGAAACAGGCCCTTCGGCCCAACAAGTCCATACCACCCTTCCGAAGAGAAACTCACCCAAACCCATTCCCCTACCCTATATTTACCCCTGACTAACATGGTGGGCAATTTAGCATGGCCAATTCACCTGACCTGCACATCTTTGGATTGTCGGATGAAACCCACGCAGACACAGAGAGAATGTGCAAACTCCACACAGACAGGAACCTGGTGCTGTGAGGCAGTAGTGCGAACCACTGAACCACCGTGCCAACCTTTATTTGTGATAAAAATGTATCTATCTTATCGGGCATCATTCAGGTAGAGACTCTAATTTCATTTCGTACAACTATTCCCTGCATGAATCTTACTCAGTAATTTCCAACCATTGTTAAACTTGTTATCTATCTCGGTTTGTCTTTACCCATATTGCTACATTATTCTACATATGTGTGGTTCTCTCAACAGCACACTAGCAAATTGCAAATAATTAATAGACAATTAATTGTACTGTTCAGTATTTCAGTTTGAATACTAACTCAACACTTTTCAGCGAAGCATTACTTCTGATTCAGTTTATGATGTAGGTTCATACGTGGACCACAACAACTGAAATCTCACCCCCCCTCCATTCCAAAGGTCATTGCCTCTTCAGAGAAGATTCTTGGCCCTGGCAATGGAGAAGGGTCATGGCTACAGGGAACAGCATCTGTCTGCTGACACTTCTATCCCATATCACTACCACACTCCCTTCCGTTCATCATTACTGGGATATTGCCTGCACCTTATTTTGTGATCAAAACTTCAGACCTTCCCTTTTTCCACACAGGTCACATGTGTTATTGGAAGTGCCATTAGGTAAGATGACTATGGAGCCTTTTTTTTTGTTCGCGGCTTTTATTTTACAATTTTGACAAAGAGAAAGCTCTGAAAGAATATAGCAGATGGATTGAAAAGTAAGAACTGCACATTCAGCTCAAGTGATTTTGTTAGTGTTAATTAATTCACTCTTGTCCAAATGGCAGAATGGGTACCACATAGCATTAGTGGCTGTTTAATGTCACAACCTGCCGACACCAGAATTAACTGACAAATTCTCAGTTCAGTAGAATCTACAACAGTAATTTTTACAGCCTCTATTGTTGGATCTGAAAACTATTAAACATACGGTCGGTAATATGGCTTTATATTTTCTTATTAACCTGTTCAGAGATGTTATTACACAACTCTGGAGCAGTTGGGACTTGAACCCAGGTCTCCTGACTCAAAAGGTAGGAACACTACAGCATGCGTGGAGTGAGTGAGTTAGTGAGTGAGTAAGAGAGAGACCATGAGGAGTCACATAACTGGTATGAAACTAACTATCTTACCTGTTGATCAGCAAATGAGCTGAATTCAGGATTAGACTGAAAGATGGTAGTGTCAGTCATGGGATCATGGTGACAGACCCTTTGAAAGTGTTTTGCAAGCCCTCTGCTTGGGAATCACTACTCTAAATAGCTACTCCACTTGCAAACATTCACTCAGAAATTCCTGACTTTTAAAAGTGACTGATGAAATAATAAACTTTAGATCCATTCCTTGTGTTTCCAATTTTCCTTCAAGTGTCACCATCTTTTCGCTCACTTCATTCCTTTCAGTAACACCACAAATTAATCTTGTAGATGATACATGTTCTAAAATCCCTGAATCATCTCACTACACTATTGCTCCTGCACCCCTCACCATTTCTCAAAGCAATCTACTTACGGCCTCTTCCTTCCTTATCAATTCTTCCTCAGGCAGCTCATGCCTGGTCACCTCTGTATTGGTTTTAATGACTCACTCTACTCCCAGCTACACAGCAAGCAATATATCAGCTCTACTTACTGATATCACTGTTTTCTGATACCGAAGGCATAATGTTGTACGTTGGAAGTGAGGGAGCTGTAGGAAACTGATGGAGAACTCCAGCTGACTGCCGAAAGGAGATATCTTCCTGATGGGAGGACAAGGAATGTGGTTCTGGATTCATAGCCTGGCATACAACAGAAACAAATTAAATGGGGAAACAAAAAGACAGAAAACATGATTTAAACAGATACCAAATCACTTTAGTATTAGTAAAGTGTGAAAGGTCTGAAGTGCTAAAACATTATCTACCAATTCATGTAATGTTATATAACAATAAATCTGTCTCTGGTAACAACAGATAAGTTTTTAAATCGGACTGTTGACAGGTTAGTGATCTGGCAGCCAGCAAGGCCATTACATGTGTGGCTATTTCTCTGCTGATCAATAGGAAAGAATCACTCACACATCATGCTACAGGTGCTTTCCACAGCACAGGAAGCTAATGCTCTCTGAACACTTTATTTACAGCAGCTCTGTAACCTAAAAGAACTGTAATGCTCACAAAGCAAACAAGGTCAACAAACCTGAAATACTTACTGCTTGGATAGAACAGAATAAGCAGAAACATAAAAAGTTAAGAAAACTGATCTTGGGACCAGCATCAGCCTAGAAAAGGGACAAACCGAAAAATGAAGAGGGGAGTATGATAAGGCTGTGTACAGTTAACAACGTTATTCAACCAGCACACAGAAAAAACTCAGAAAAAATATTATACAGCAAGTAAAAGCTAAATGTTTAGACTATGGGTTGAGTATGAACTCCAACATTAAATGCTGATGTGGAAGAATGTATAAGAAATTAAAATTAAGATTTCAGTGGATTGTATCACACTGGAACAAGTCGATATGTTTGTCTACTTAGGACAAATAATAAGAGAAGATGGCAGATATGACGTAGAACATAGAAGGAAGACAGAGTTAGCCAGACATTATGTTGTGAAGAAGAAGAATCGGTGACCAACAAGGAAACTTGAGTTCATAACCAAGAAACAAAACTAATAAGATGCTACATTCTTTTATCTTTCTGTATGCATTAGAAACCTCATGGACAAATTAAGAGGTATTTCAAATTGCAAGAACAAATAAAAACTCTAAAAATTATATTTGGATAAGAAAACACCAGTACTTTGGCCATTTGATCAGAGGTGAAAAGCTATAGATCTTTTCTGGAAGACAAAGAGGATGGCAGCAGAAAGAATTAGGAATAATTGGATGATAGGTGTAATAAAGTAGTTGCAGATAAGCTAAGGTGAATGTGTGAGGACTCCCCCTCTCCCCATCCCAATTTGTTTACTGAGAACATGGTCCTCACTGGTTTGCCCTCCCCAGTGGTGCCCTTCAGAGCTGACAATGACTTGATTCTCACCTGTATCAACTGTATCCTTAACTAATTAGAATTAACAGCAACTTAGGGATATTTCTACATTTCCTTCAGTCTTGAAAGGAGCACCACGACTGTTTTATTATTTTCTCATGTGGGTTCTTTGGGTCTTGCTACGAGGTCAGGCCAGATGACTTGATTGTTAAACTATATTTATTGCTTCATCAGACATGATTGTAAGTTACAGAGCAAGATTCTCTGACATATAGGATCCAATTTCATAACAACACGAACACTTAACTAGTGAAGTCACATGACATTACAACTTATCTTATTGCTTTGTTATTCATGAAACGATAACACAACAGCATCTTCACTCATAAGAACTCCCTTTAACTGCACTGATAAATTTGAGAAATTAATCAGGCATAATTCATTCCTGGTGCAAAGCCATAAGGTATTTTAGTTTCAATACTAACTTCTCTAGTTACATTTTCAAATAGTTTTCATTATAGCTTTTATAATATGTTGCAACTGGGCCAACTGTTTCCTCAATTTTAAATTCTCCTTTAAGTTGTACAAAACAAGGCCCACAATAATATGCCCCATTCCCCTCCAATTTCTGCTTTATGACGACATGTACATAACAGGAACTATTCTTATCAAGAGTCTAATGTCAAAGTACTTTAAAAAATACTTCAGGTTCACTACACCTTTAAAAGAAACAGATACCAGAAGTAAAATAAATGTTTATTACCTGTACTGGTATATTAAGTGACTTCAAATCTCCATTGACTTTTTCATATGATGCTGAAAACGTGTTTGAATTAAAATTCCCCTATAATTGCAAAAGAAAAATAAAAAACTAAATTTTGTTTCAATCATAATTAAATGTCCTACTGATTTTACCAGAATACTAAACAATAAATGGGGAGGCAATGGCCCAGTGGTATTAATCACTGTTAATCCACAGACCCATGTAAGTTTTGGGGACCCAGATGTGAATCCTGCCACAGCAGATAGAGGAATCGGAATTCAATAAAAATCTGGAAAGAAGAGTCTCATAAACGGCTATTGTTGACTGTTGAGAAAAATCCATCTGGTTCAGGAATTATCTTTAGGGAAGGAAACTACAATGTTTTTACCATCCTCACCTGGTCTGGCCTACATGTGACTTCAGACCAACAGCAATGTGGCTGACTCTTAACTGCCCTTTGGGCAATTTGGGATGGACAATAAATGCAGGCCTAGCCAGTGATGCTCTCAACCCGTGAAAAAAAAAAGAGAACACTTAACCATACGGACAGTAAGTTAGTGATCCATGTTGGCATCAGCAACTGAGTTCTGTTTCTGCAGCCCATATGGATTGCAAAGTAAAATAATTTTAATGTACACTCAATTGGGATTAAATCCTTATACTGATGCTGTACCCAACTTTCATCCAAGGTACTGGACATGCAACCTGCAACTAACTTTTACTTTGCTTTAAAATGCATCAAGCATCATAACTCTATTGACAAGATATTCACAAGACTGCACCAGGTTACAAGATAATTACAAATGAGTAAAGCCATTCAGTCCATCTTACTTACACAACTTCAAAATAACAATGTTTCCTATCGACTGTATTGAACTGTTTCTTAAAAGGACTCTTGTTTATTTTTTTCTTGCCTCCACTGTTCTAATTGGATTCTCTTTTGACGTATCACCCATTTATTGGAATGAAGGAGTATGTCCTGATAAGTTGCAAAGTTAGCTTTTATCATGTTAATCTGTGTATCCTTTAGCTCCATTCTTCTAATTCAGTAAAAGGTGAGCAAGTATCCAGATTTATTTTTCTTTTACTTTTCTCCCAAAAAACCTCTCAGATACCTCCTATCCAGGTTGCAATGTCATTTCTCACCAGGGATCTCTATCTGCCACCTCTCCCCTGTACATCAATTGTTCTGATACATCAGTGTATCGAGAAATGTAAAACAAGTTGCTGATTCAAGTGAATACAGCACTAATTACATGTTATGTATAACTGTCAACATGAAACCTAATTCTAATCCAGGGGTGTTGTGACACTGTGATAATGTCCCAACTTTGGACCTGATGGTCTGGGTTTCAATCAAACCTGCCATGGAGGTGTGTGATAAAACATTCAAACAGGCTCATTTCAAAACCTAAAACTTAACTGCAGCAGAGGATAGCATCCCTACCCTGGGCCTCAAGATCCAAGTTCAAGTTCAACTTAAAATCTGATGGCCACAGGGGTTAATTAGTAGGAATTCCAGGGGCTAATTTTAAAAAAAAACTGACTGTTACATACTAACCCTAGCAATTAGCAGAGAAGCCCAACCCACTTTGAAAAAAAAATTAAAATCCACTTACTTTTACTCTTTTAAGTGATAAAACATCTTCAAGTACAGTCAGTTCATTAAATGCTCGAACCACTGGTTCCAATTCCATGAGACATTCTTTATAAACAGAAAGAGGTTTTAGATTAATGGTTTCTCATATTATCTTTAAATTTTGAAACCTAATATTTAATCTAAATCTTGTTTACTGGACACTAGAGAAATTTTTCTGTACACGATTACAGAGATTATGTGGCAGGGAAAGATTGTACGAGTTTAATTCAGTGCAATTCATCTGAAATCATCTACGCCAGTGTAAAAGTGAAAGGAATTCCACATATAAATTACATTTGAGCAATGACACTTCATCTTTCGCTAGTTTAAAAACCTTACATTAAAAGCCAGACCAAACTGTCCATGACCCAGATTGAATCGACTTTCATTGCAGCAACTCACCTACCCGGTGTCCAGTCCTTTGAGTCTTCACCAGTATTTGTGTCTGACTCTTAAGTGACCAGTTGAGGGCATGTTATCTTCCGGGCTGCATTCCACCCAAAATTTCAATTTGCAGGTGGAGTGAAAAGGTTGAGCTTCAGCCTTCCTGCTCAGAACTTAATTTCATGGAGGTAGGTGGCATGGTCTGGGATGCCACCACTCTGCACAATGAAATTGCCTTCCCACCTCCAGATCTTCCACTTTTGGGACTGAAGGTGGGGATCTCCAGACCTTGGGGATGGATAGGCAACCAGAAGCAGAGCCAGCAGTGCAGTGAAAATGACCAAATGAGACTTAGCTGAGCGAAGCTTTCTTGGGGAGTTATGGAGTTCGGAGATATTGCAGAGATATGAAGGACCAAGTCATGGAGGGAACTGAAAATTGGGATGTGGACTTAAGACATTGCTCGATGGGGTCAGTAAGTACGGGGGTGATGGAATGAGACATACAGCAGAATTTAATGCCACCTTTGAGGTGGTGAGATCTCTGGGTGATTGGGTGGGAGAGTGCTGAATGGAGATTCCATTAGCGTCTTGCTCTCTTGTAATTAGTTTCGGGTGCGACAATTATAGTCAACCCTTTCCATCCCAAGAACAACTGGGGGAAGGGGACTTCAACCCCTGTAGGTGCTCAATTCAGAAAGATGTCTAATGCTGGCCAGTTAGGTTCCTAGTTACCTTGGAATAACATCAAGTTTCCAATGGAAAGGCAAACCGGGTGACCCACCAGTTTAACCAAAGTCATCCCATTGTATAAGGATGACCTCCATTCAATGGAGAGCAGGCTTTAGGAACCCAGCCAGGAGTGTATTGAATCGGCTGGAGATAGCAATTGATTAAATGAAGGCTTCAGCGGATGGATTGAGGCAGGAATGAAGTCAGGGAATGCTATACAGCTTGAAATAGGTCATCTTACTGACAAAGCAGATCGTGGGAATCTCTCTTTTAGTGAATATACCAGAGTCAGAAATAGATGTTCAAATATTTCATTTCCCAATGCTTTGACAGGTTGGAAACACGTATTTTAAAAAATAAACAACTTTGTAAAAGAACTTCTAAATAGTATAAAAAAAAAAGGGAAGGTCTGCAAGTATTCTTCCAATAGAATTCTCTATTGTTGTAAGCAACAGTACAGGCCATGCCGACCAGATAACCACAAGTTCTGTAAAGTCTGTGATTCAACAGTTCCTTAATATAGAGGAGAGTAAAGTTTTTCCATGTGAAAAAAATTGACATTTTAATCACAATGCAAATGAAAAAAAAAGGAGCATATAATTAAATAATATTTTCCACAGATCTTGTTTAAGTGCTGGTGCATAAATGATTTCATTTTCAATCCAGTTTAGTGATAGAGTGCTCAGGAATGTTTGTTTTGGCTGATTTAATCACCAGTAGAAATACAGATATTCAAAAGACTCTGTTTTTCAAAGATGCAGCAAAATGTATGGCAAGGATGTCAAGACTTTAATAAGGTCAAATGTGGCTACACCAACATTTTCAAAACAACTTCAAGTCATCACATTGATTTAATGCAATGTGTTTTGGAATCATAGCTTGATGACTCAGTTTACAGGAAATTGTAGATATTAAATTGGTCTGACAAGGAGGGAGTAATAAGTCAGTGATTTGATTGGATTTAAGAGAGACCAACTCCAGGAGGAAGTGGCTTTTCTGTCTCAGAGGATGAAAGAAATATGCTGGGCAAATAAATTTAAAAGCAACTGAAATCAGGAAGATATTCATTGTTACTTTGAAGGTTGTAAACCCTCACAGAATTGCAAGATTGAACACAGCATCTAGGGTGAGGTTCAGTGGCCACTAGAGATACCAAAGAAGTGACAGTGAAGGGCAATTTAACTGAAACTTGAAATATGAAAATGGTTCACTAGTTGTTTTAAAACATCATGGAGGGGGAGCAATGAGGAATTACCTTTGATTTAAGAGGTGGATGCAAAATGAAGACTTTATGGTGATGAGCTGAATGCAGAAATCTTGGAAAAGGAAAAAAAGATCATAGGCACAGCATCAGTGTCAATCTAGTGCTGGAGTAATGCCACTTTATTGGTATGTAGTGGAACTATACAACAGGAAGGGTACTTCATACTTCAGCAAGATTTCAGCCAGTTTGGTCAGGCTCTGGATGCAACAACGTCAGCTGGGTTATGTTCATGGATGGGAAAGCCCTTGCTTGCAAGGAGACCCACATTCTGGAGAATGATAAGATGAGTGAGAGTGATTGAAGGTTGGCTATAGGGTGTCCATTAGACCATGAGAAATAGGAACAGGAGTGGGCCATTCAGCACCTCAAGCCTGCTTTCAATATGATCATGGCTGATCGAACATTCTTCACTTTGTTTAATTTTCTGCCCTTTCCCATAAACTGTGATTCCCATTATTGATCAAGAACATATCAATATATCTCAGCTTTAAATATACCCAAGAACTCTTCCCCCACAGCTCTCTGTGGCAAGGAGGTCCAAAGACTCTCAGCCCTCAGGAAAGAAATGCCTCCTTATCTCAGTCTTAAATTGGCACCCCTTTATTCTGAGACTATGCCCTCTGGTCTGAGAAGCGCCCATGAGGG
Organism: Chiloscyllium plagiosum; assembly: GCF_037043375.1. Lineage (NCBI taxonomy): Eukaryota > Metazoa > Chordata > Chondrichthyes > Orectolobiformes > Hemiscylliidae > Chiloscyllium > Chiloscyllium plagiosum. The sequence continues at coordinate 100,174,281 of NW_028270142.1, read as the reverse complement.
GAACATGCTCTCAGCTTTTACCATATCAAGCATCTTAAGAATCTTATATTTTACTGAGATCACCTCTCATTCTTCTAAACTCTAACGAGTAAGTCCCAATCTGTTTGCACATAAGACAATCCTTCCATACCAGGAATCATCTTAGTGAACTTTCTCTGAACTGCCTCTAATGAAATGATATATTTCCTTAAATAAGAGGACCAAAACTGCATTCCAGATGTGGTCTCACCAACACCTTTTACAGTTTTAACAAAGACTTCCTTACTCTTATACTTTAACTCCTTTGAAATAAGGGCCAACATTCCATTAGCCTTCCTGATTACCTGCTGCATCTGTGTGCTAACTTTGTGTTTCGTGCACAAGTATCCCCAAGTCCCTTAGACTTGCAGCTTTCTAAAGTTTCTCTCCAATTAAATAGTATTCTGCTCTTTTGATCTCCCTTCCAAAAGGGACAACTTCATATTTTTCTACATCATACTCCATTTGCCAACTTTTTGCCCACTTACTTAACTTGTCAAATATCTTGCTGCAAACTGTTGCATCCCTCTCAAAACTTGCCTTTCTACCTTTAGGTTAGTTCAGTTGGCTGGATGGCAGGTTTGTGATGCAGAGAGATGCCAACAGTGTGGGTTCAATTTCCACATGTGTTGAGGTCATCATGAAGGTCCGATGTTCTCAACCTCACCCCCTCAGCTGAGCAATAATGACCCCCTGGTTAGAACACCACCAAATCTCTCTTCCTGATGAGAAAACAGTTAGAATATTCACCTTGAAAAGGAAGGAAGGTATTTTGGATTCTGATCCAAGAGAATCAGTCACCAATTCCATATTTGGAGTTTTGTCTTGCTATGAAAGTCAGTTTTATTGAAACACATGCAGTTGGGTTTGACCAGGAATCAGATAATGGGTCTAGAATTTACTAGGAGAAGTGGAATGTTGTTTAAACTAAGACAATAACAAATCACACTGAACTAATAATGTGAACCAAGCCATGACTAAATCAGGCAAGAGTTGAAGAATGGCAGTTGATAGTGATTTAATGACCCTATGCTTGTACCATGTTGGGTGGTTGCAAATAACAATGTCTTATTCTCCTCACAAACTGCACATTTGCAGCAACTTACTAATAAAGGAAGGCCGTTCATTAGGGTTTTGAGACCAGCCGCTAATCATCAGCCCAAGTAGTGTTTCCCGGTTGGGGATGTCCAGTGATAAACTCTCCTCACTGGTGTCAGGTCGGGAACCCTGCAGTACACTGAACATGACCTGCACTGGGTTTGTAGCATCTAGGAAAGAGAGAATTACAAAGGAGAAACTTAACTGACAGTGTAAGCTAACACTTTTTCATATCAATTGAAATTTTCAGGATCTTAATATTAGCCAAAGGAAAATATTTTACATTCAAAATGTGAAAAAGTTAGAAAATGGAGTAAAAGACTATAGAGGTAAGAAATGTAGCTGCAAAATTACATTTCACATAAAGTATTCCATATTTTACATCGCTGATGCCATGTTAACTGAATAGAAGTTGTCTTATGCAGACATTTTGTTTAAAGTATCAACAATATGATTTCGCGAACAAAATATTCATTGTTATCAAAACACATAATACAGCATTAAATACTCATCACTGTGGTTGGACAAAAGTTGCGAATGCCGTAATTATGCAATTTTTCAAATTACCTTTAATAACAAGGATGAATTAACGGCAAGCGCAATTGTACTTTCCACAAATTTCCAAAGCACTCACAGCTGATGAGGCTGTTCAGAAGCATTTAAAAATTCACTGATGTAATGCAGCAGTCAGTCAATTTGCATATAGTGAAATCTCTCAAATGAGGGGAAAGAAAGAGATTGCACAATTTTGTTTTTGGTGACGTTGGCTCAGGGACAAATGTTAGCCTGAATACTGAGAATATATCTTTGAATAGTGTGATAAGCATTTGAGAGAATAGACTAGGTTTTAGCTTGACACCTCATCTGAAAGACAGCACTTGCTGCACTCCCTTCAATACTTTGCTGCAGTGTTGGCCTAGGTTATTCACTCAAATCTCCAGCAACAGGGGTCAGCCTTTCAGCATCAACCCAGTCAAAACACTCAATCAAATGTTTAAAATAAGATTGTGTCTCATTCTCACAAAATCCAGAATATAGAAAAATCACATTCCATAGCTCCTTACAGGACAACTGTCTTATCTCCAGAAAAAGAGGAGTGATTTTTTTCCTTGCATCTCCTCAAAAAGTAAATATATCTTTCCTTATGTAGAGAGGCCATAGCTGCACATAGTAGTTCAAGTGAAGACACACCAAAGTCTTATATAATTGTAGCAAGACTTCATTAGCTTTGCATTCAAAACCCTAGCAATGACAGTCAAAAATTGTCTTGCTCATTACTTTCTGTACCTTCATATTAATTGTGTTTTGAGATCCAAAACCTTCTGAATAACATTTCATGAATTTCTTTCATAATTTACAAAATATTCTGTTTTTCTAGCCTATCAAAATGAGTGACTTCATATCCCCCCACAAAATATTCCATCTCATTTTCTTATTCATTCATGTAGTTTTTCAATAGCCCTTTTCAAATTGCAATCTCATGTTATTTTCACAGCTTGCCTTATGACAGCAAACTTGAACACATTCCATTTCATCCTTTCATCGAAGTCATTAACAGATTGTAAATGACCAACTCTCTGCTCTGATGCGAGCAGCACCACAATAGCCTGAAACATGAAGGTAAGGGGTTTGTTGCTACTGTGTTTACAACCTTGAATCAATCCTCCAGCTATGCAAACAAAGAACTCAAATTCATGGGCATTTATCATGTGCAACAGCTTTTGTACGGCACACATCCTCCGGGTGCTCCAGTTTCCTCCCACAATCCAAAGATGCGCAGGTCAGGTGAATTGGCCATGCTAAATTGCCCAGAGTGTTAGATGCATTAGTCAGAGGGAGATGGGTCTGGGTGGGTTACTCTTCGGAGGGTCGGTGTGGACTGGCTGGGCCGAAGGGCCTGTTTCTGCAATGTAGGGAATCTTAAAAAAAATTACTGAATTTCTAAAGAAAATTTAAAAATACTCCTTCCTTCCTAACCTGCCGGTAACTTCCTCAAAAAACTCACAACGGATACGGTATTCATGGTTTCCTTTTCATAGAGCAATACTAACTGTGCACTGCCACATTTGGATTTTTTAAATTGTCCGATTAAGAAACTTTCTAATCGTCTTGCGCAGAGATGCTGGCATATACCTCTGGAGGCAGTGGGATTAAACCCAGATCTCCTGGCTCAGATGCAGGGACACTACCACTGTGCCCCAACAGCCATCCAAAATGTTGTGTTGCCATTCCTTACTGATTCTTCTAGCTTTCTCTCACTCAGGCTGCCTGACCTGTGGTTCCTATTGTTCTGATAATTAAATATGTTGATGATTAGAAATTGATGGATTCAAACGTATCAATTACATTTTTAGAGGATAAAGTTAGCAGAAGGTCTGAAATGAAAATTGAATGGAACCAACCTTCAAATGGCTGTTTTCTTGAAAGGACTTCCCACATTATTATTGAATAGCTACAAAAAGGGAACAAAGCATATTTAAGCACAGGCTTTACGAGCTAACAAAGCATAAACGTTATTTCCCTTTGTTACTTGTGTAACAATCACTCTGCATATGCTCTTCCTGAAGCAACTTAAAAATGTAGAAATGCAGCAGAATATTTTTAAAAATAAATTTTTTCAGGAACACTGATTGGAAAATGTTAAAACAGTTTAGCATATTTGAAATATTTAAACCGCATATTTCCAGTTAAGGTCAGTTACAAGAATAGAAATTGAATATTGCACAAAAAGATATATTGCAAAATCTTTTCATCCTGCACTTATCTAGCAATTTTCCTGATGAGTAAGAGACAACATATTTCCGCAACATCTCCCTCTTTTCAGCAATATGTAAAATTTAAGATACTCTGCTTATTAGCTGCTTGATAAGAATTGAGCTGATGTGGCTTTGTGGACTTGCTTGGTAGTCCTGGGATGTTATCAGACTTTACCCACCCACTTCTTTTTGCCCTGTTGACAAAGGGATTGTGGAGATAGGTTTTTGAGGCTGCATTATATCTGGATGAGATGAGCTCAATAGGACTAAGTGACTCTTCTCTTGCTCCTTCTCATGGAATGTGTGATCTTGAAATATAAATAAAAAGGGGGGAGGCCTGGTCAGACTTGGTCACAAGATATAGCATTTTCTTCAATTGCCTCTGGTTCCACTGACGGAAAATATTATGCGCAGGGAAAGTTAGCCGGTTGTAGGAAGGGATCAATTACAGTTGGAGTGTAACCTGATGTCAGGCTCAGAGGGAAGGATTCCTGTACCCCTCTTGGCCCATGTGCAATGTTGGAAAAACACTCTTGGAGCACTGCTCCAAAAGCTTGGTGATTTTAAAGAAACGTTTTGGACCATAACCTGGTGTTGTTTGACTTCTGACTTTGTCCACCCCAGTGCAACATTGGCACCTCCACATCACGGAAAACCCTCACCTACTGGATTGGCCTGCTTCTACTTTCCTTTAGTTGCTGGGGTTCCTGAGCCTTGGGAACCCCATATTGTAGCCATTAAATTTCAAATAACTCCTAAAGTTTGAGGTAGAGAGCCTCATTAAAATTAGGGTACATCCAGATTTGTCAGTCTAGAACAGGTTACTCACTCAGATTTCTCTAAACCTGCCCTGGTTCAATATGATCTGGCATTTTTCTGAGAGGTTTTGTATATTTACTGAATTGAGACAACACTGGAAGGCAATGGCATAGTGGTAATGTCACTGGGCTAGTAACAGAACCCCAGACTAATATTTTGGTCCTAAGGGTTCAAATCCCACCATGGCAGATGATTGAAGTGTAAATTCAGTAAATATCTGGAATAAAATGCTAGTCTAACGATGGTCATGCAACAACTATAAACACCTATCGCTAATGCCCTAGAAGGGATGTTAGACCCACAGCTATGTGGCTGCCTCTTGATTGCCCTCTGCGGAATTAGGGATGGATCCAACATCCTATGAATGTGTTTTTTTTTTTAAAATCCCCTTCCTAGTGTTAAAAGGACACATCACTACATTGATTCACAGTGAGCTTTTAGCTAATGGTTGCATTCCTATCTCTTTGCAATAAAGATACACTATTTGAACCCTGCTCTGACTATTTCCAGTGACTGGCAATCCGAAATCTGGATCTTAATTCGAGGCAATCTCTTCTGGGATCCTCCTGGTTAACAGATGTAATTGCTCTCTTCTCGTCACATTTGTCATGACAGTCCACAAATTGTCCCAAAATCCCAGGCCTATCATCCCCTACCATTGGTACATTAAAAAAAAGTTATGATCGTGGAAAATGTGTTCGTGTCGTGGCCAGCCTGCAAATATATTTTCCTATTCAAAAACACCACTTTATACTTTTAAAGATTAGACTATTGCCTAATTTACTGATTCATAGATAGATGTTTTTACTTCCACTGGAAACACACTAACAGCTAAAATAAGTCAGAAAGTCTCAGTACAGTCAATGAGGCTGAAATGATAAAAAATATAAAGATTCATTTCTGAAAGCATAACTGTGGCTACATATATCTCAGCTTGTCAAATATAGCAAACTACAGGAACTCTTCAAAAATGTATAGAACTGTAAACACTAAATGAGGAACTTAAAATTATGATGGCATGAAATCTTGCCAATTACATGAAACATTTCTAACTGGGAAATTGCACGACTGCGGAACTCTGAGCTGACATGACTCAGAAATTCAAACTTCAGGTTTTTTTCCTACTTTGTTTTGCCTGTCCCAGGAGGTTGTATGGCTATGTGGGAGTGGAAGGAGATACTTTCCATGTCGGGATGCAAGTCTCAGTAGAATGGTTCATTTTTTCCCTGTCCTTATTTCTACGTTCATTTGTGTAAGTGATCAAGATGGTTAGAATCTAGAAAATTGTCAGAGAGGCCGAGAAAGAATCCCAGGTGAGTGAAACCATGGGTTAAAAAGGATTTGGATAAACACTGAAGAAGTAAATCATTGAAGTGTTGGTGTGAATTAGGGAGTCCACTGGGGAGGAGCTATGATGCTCTTGCAGAGAGTTAAACAGAATCTCAGGACTGTTACAGAACAGAAGGAAAACATTCAGGCTATCACGTCTGTACCTAGTTCCAAGTCAAAAATTCACAGAACATTATTTCCTGACCATAGTCTGATTGCCTGCTCCATGCTGTAACCATATCAGAATGATTCTTCCTTTGATACACAAGCACATTGTAGCCTTTAGGAATGGTCAATTAGTCTTTGAGAGAAGGGGGGTTCCAGGGTGAGTTGGCTGCTGACTGGACTCCTTCGTGACTAACCATACCTTGCGATTCCATAAGACTAGAATGAGAGGAGACGAAGAACTGCTTGAAAATGGTCTGAGGGGTGTATACCTTGATCTATTGGTCCGCATGGAGGAGAGAGAGGGAGAGAGAGGGAGAGAGAGAGAGGGAGAGAGAGAGAGAGAGAGAGGGAGAGGGAGAGAGAGAGAGAGAGAGAGAGAGAGAGAGAGAGAGAGAGAGAGAGAGAGAGAGAGAGGGAGGGAGGGAGGGAGGGAGGGAGAGAGAGAGAGAGAGAGGGAGAGGGAGAGGGAGAGGGAGAGGGAGAGGGAGAGGGAGAGGGAGAGAGAGAGAGAGAGAGAGAGCGAGAGAGCGCGAGAGAGCGTGAGAGAGCGCGAGAGAGAGAGAGAGAGAGAGAGAGCGAGAGAGAGCGCGAGAGAGAGCAAGAGAGCGAGGAGAGAAAAAAAACAGAATTTTGAAGATTCACTCTGACCTCTCCAGACTGTAGTTTGACTGCCACGCAGTTAACAATGTGGACCTCCTTCTATCTTAACATCAATATTACAGTCTGGTGCTGGAGAATTCAATCAGTCATGGTTTTTGCGTTGGTACATTCTGCATGGTTTTACCAAGAGCCTCAATGGCTTGGATCGTGCTTACAGTATGTTGACAGCAAGATTCAATTTAACATTTTAACCAAATCTTTATTGCCAGTGCAGAATAAGAGAGGGGTGACTTAGTCAAATCCATGCATCATATTACAAACATAAAACGTCAGAAGGCATGAACAATAACTTAGTTGCCTCAAATGGCAAACTATCTGCGAGCAAATTCTTTCCAAGAAAATAAATGCCTCACACCAGAATGTGGTGGTATTAAAATGTTAATTTGATACTATCCAAAACTGACCTAATATTAGGAGGATATGAACTAGAACAAAATGAACCACACACCAAATTCTGAAATCTTCTAGTCTTATGCAGGTAACAATAATGAGTGAACCATTCAAAACAAATATTTTATTCAGTTCCCATGTTTTAAGAAATCATCTCACTGTACCTGTACATGTCATGTTTCACATCTGCACGTTTTGCTTTGTTCGGCTCATACTGCTCTGGAGCCATGTAGATAACAGTTCCTCCAGCTGTGGGGGATTTAAGGCCTGAAGATTTACTCATGGTTAAACGTCGCCATTTTGACATCCCAAAGTCTGCAATCTAAACAAAGAACACACATTCATCTCTGAACTCAGCTAACCAAACATGCTGCCATTTTAAATCACGGAAGTCAAATCATTGTTTAAATGGAAGAAAACCACAAGGTGAACTTGTGACATGATTTAAGAGCATGGGGACATCAGAGCACTGTAAAAGGGATATGAAGGAAACTAAAAAGCCATTTCAGTGAACAATTATTTTTTAAATCCATTCATTAATGGGACGTTGAAAGTTTGCCTTATCAGCAGTACCAACACCCAATTTTAAATGTTTTTGAGAGTATGCACTGTTTTCTTGAACGGCTGCAGTCCATGTGCTAAAGACTCCCTCAGAGTTGTTACAGGAGTCTTGAATTATTATTCAACAATGACAAAGGAATAGTGATACATTTCCAAATAAAAGACTGTGTGTGACTTAGAGGGGAAGCATGGAGTTAATGCTTCTCCTGCAGCTGAAAGATTTGTCCTTCTCGGAGTAAGGCTGTGATTTGCAAAGTGTTGTCGCAAGTTGCTGCATGACACCTTGTGGATGGCACACCGTTCAAGCAAGTTACATCAGTGGTAAAATGGGTGAATGTTGAAGGTGGTGGATGGGTGCCAATCAAGTGGACTATTTTATCCTGTCCAGTGGTGAGCGTCTGGACCCATTTTTAAAGTCACATTCATACAGGCAAATAGACAGCATCACCTCACATTCCTGACTTATGCCTTGTAGATGGTGGACAGGACTTGGCAAGTTGGGAGCAAATATATTTGCCACAGGATTCTACATCTGTGACCTGTGCCTTTAACCACACAGTGTTTTATGGAACTGGTCCACTTCAGGTTATCGAATTTTTTAAATTATAGAATTCTTACAGTATGGAAACAGGCGCTTTGACCCAACAAGTCCACACTGACCCTCTGAAGAGTATCCCACCCAAATCTACCCCTAGCTAACCACCTAGTCTGCATACCGCCGAACACTATGGGCAATTTAACATGGCCAGTTCACTTAACCTCCACATCTTTGGATTGTGGGAGGAAACTGGAGCGCCCAGAGGAAACCCGCACAGAATGTGCAAACTCCACACAGACAGTTGCCAGAGGCTGGAATCGTACCCGGGTCCCTGGCAATGTGAGGCTGCAGTGCTAACCACTAAGGCATTGTTGCCCAACCATTTCTGATCAATGGTTGGGGTTTAAATGTTGGTAATGACCTTGAATATTATGCATGTATGACTTCAGATAACGAAGCAGTTTCCTCTGGTTCCAATGACCGCAAACCTACCAGAGTTTCTTACACAGTCAAATGCTGCCATGAAGGTAACCAGGTCATTCTATGCACAGAACTTTGAAACTCAATAGAGACAAAGAAGATACTGCTGTGATAAAGCAGAAGAGGACTGATTTGTGTTAACAACCAAGTTGGATGCTAGTGAGAATTCGCTTTCTGTTCAAAAGGAAGGAAGGAAAGGACCATACCATGGAAATCCTTGAAGATTTAAAAGAGCAGGGAGTCACCAATGTGGGCCTTACTAGTGAAAGCTGGATCTAGAAAACATGGGCTGGGTAGAGCAATGCATGCAAATAGCCCTCACCCCCGTCACGAGCAAACATCATGTCTCGCCATCCAACACCTGAGTGGAAAATGGGACCCTTAAGATCTAGACTTCAGTAAGGTCCTCACCGAACAACTCACTGTATTCTTCCAAAGTTAATGCCATACCATGTTGTTTGGTGAGGGAGCAGTGGGGGAGGGGTGTGGGTGTGTGGAATTTCCCACTATTACATTGATTAGTTAAAAACTAAATTATGAATTTAAGTTGAACATTCTCACAAGAAATAACATCAGGCAGAAACAAGAATAAATTCACAAATGAGATCATAACATAAAACTTAACCTCATCTTTGCACACCATTAACCCAAATTACTCATGTTTGCACAGCACCCATTGCACCATCATATGTGGCTCATCGCAGTGATGTTGGGAAATAGGTGAATCATTGAAAAATGAAAAATGGTCAAAAGAGCAAAAGGTAACAGCATTTTTACAACGGAGGTGGGAAATGGGAAAATGTTTTATTTTCAGGTCAGAAAGCCACTTTGGATAAGAAATTGCTTAAAAGTTCCAAGTCTCATGTAGTCTGGACCTTACTGGATATGGAGACAAGTTCCATGACTAAATAGACCAGTTGGGTGAAAAATAGAGCCAGGAGAGAAAAAAGTGTAGGACTGATGTATCATGCCCACTGCATGAAGAAGGCTGCTTGCTGTCATGATTACACTGATGTTTTCCACTGCACTAGGGCAATGTTTGACATCACAGCAGAGTCAGAGACCTAGAATGTGGGACAAAGCTATCCAACACTTCATTGATAACCTGGATCTGATACTGAAATCCACAAGGAAGAGAAAACAAATTATCTACCTGCAGCTGGTAGGATAATGTCAACAGGTCATATTAGTGTGTGTTCTTGCCATCTCCACACACTGTCTAAAGAAAAAGAGGAAAATAATAGACATTGACTCCAAGCCAGATGTCTGAGATAGTGACAGTAAAGCTGTTGCAATGTGGTAAAATGGGTAAAGGTGAGGGCTAAACCTCTGGGCAGATGCGCTTCCTTCATTGGAAAGATGACCCAGCTTGTGTCATCCTTGCATCTGGAAGCACAGGTTTCTCAAATCCTTTCCAATCCATGCCACACAACCTGTGTCAGAGGTTTCAACTGAGCCTTGACTGAATCAGGCAACACAAAATTCATGACAGCCTCGTGAGACCTTAATGCCTTGTGCCATGCTTGGCCATGTTATCATGAAACCAAGGCTCTTCATTGACTCTCCACTTCCTCCCACTTTTGTCCAGAGTGTTCAGGACCTTAAAGTGTGTACACACCTCTGTATGGCAATGTTGTGAAGAACTTAACACCTAGCAGCACAATGAACAAGATCCTTGCAGGAAGGCATCACTGGGCACCATCCAATCAGCCCATACATCAGAAACACATCTTGAGAAGCCCAGTGGCCTTTTCAACCATTACGCTAATGAGTAGTCCATTCTTTTTTGTGTCACCTCTGTGTCTCTGTCTGGTGCTCCGGTAAAAGGGTAAGCAATCCCTTGTTCTCTAGGATCCATCCACTTGTAGTAAAGATCTAAGGCAGCTAGTACTGGTGGAAGATAAATGGCTCATGGCACTTCTAGATGGGCAAACAGAAACGTAGAGCAAGTTCTTGTTGTGTTACAGCCCAGTTACGCATTGGCAGAGTGGGATGCCTTACTGTCGATGACACTGATGCAATTGATGATTGCCCTGCATCTGGTGGAAGTCAACAATAGTTCCAAACCCAATGTCCTCTGTCCTTGTGAGGCTACTTTTGTTGTGACCTTGATGCACTGTCCAGCTCTGGCAAAGAACGTATTGGTGACCAGCAAAGAAAATGCGTATGTATTGACGAGATGCCACTGAAGCCCACAGCTGATTGTTGGAAAAAATCTGAAGCAGGGACATTAAAGGCCACTTCTGATGGTCACTGGTAGGGTATGGTGACCAACTTGGAGAGATGAGAGGCCTGTGGATGACAGCACCTGCTTGGAGTGATGCAGGTTCCTGCAGCACTGGATCTCAGTCTGTTCAGTTTCATACAGTGAAGGTCTACTGTTTGTTGTGTCTATCTCTTCTCCCATATCCTCCTGCTGCCCAGACATCTGCCCTTCCTATTTAAGATATAGCTCCTCATTGCTGCAGACTAGAAGTCCAAGTTGTGCTTCCAGCATCTGTTGCTCTGTCCCTTTTAGGCTGGTGGATACCAGTTTTATTGCCAGCCTTAGATCTACTCCAATGCCCCCATGAAAACAGGGGATGCCAAACCCATGCAATACCCAAACATTGTCCACACTGCACATTACGTGTACAATGCTTCAGCAACTAGTAACCCTTCCTTTTGTTCCTCTGGCCATCTGAGGGAGTCAGGGAAATTTCTCAGGGCAGCCATACTCGCTCTCCAATCTAGATGGGCGAACTGAGCATTTCAGTTGGCCTCCATTTGGAAGGCACAAAGGATCACTGTCCTAGCCTCCCCCAAACTGGTGTGAGGATCAACATCTCTCCACTGACAACAACACAGTGGTAATTGTGAACCCTTGTCCTAGCTTTGAGTGGGGTTAGTCCAAAACTTCATCCCTCAAGAGTACCTTTCGGGGAAAGAAACGTGGCAGGACCCACCCTCCCATCCTGGCACCTTTCCCTGCCACCGCAGGAACTGCAAAACCTGCGCCCACACCTCCTCCCTCACCTCCATCCAAGGCCCTAAAGGAGCCTTCCGCATCCAAAGTTTTACCTGCACATCCACCAATATCATTTATTGCATCCGTTGCCCCCATTGCGGTCTCCTCTACATTGGGGAGACTGGACGCCTCCTGGCAGAGCGCTTTAGGGAACATCTCCGGGACACCCGCACCAATCAACCACATCGCCCTGTGGCCCAACATTTGAACTCCCCCTCCCACTCTGCCGAGGACATGGAGGTCCTGGGCTTCCTTCACCGCTGCTCCCTCACCACCAGACGCCTGGAGGAAGAACGCCTCATCTTCCGCCTCGGAACACTTCAACCCCAGGGCATCAATGTGGACTTCAACAGTTTCCTCATTTCCCCTTCCCCCACTTCACCCTAATTCCAAACTTCCAGCTCAGCACTGTCCCCATGACTCTGGACCAAATGTGTACATGCTACTACCCAGAAACAAACTAATGATCAAAAAGGGATATATGAGGATAGGTAAATTACTACCACCATTGGTAAAAATAAACAAATCTAATATTTGAAGGTTACTAAAATACCCTCATCATTTGGTAAGGAAATCACAATGAAGTATTAATTATTCCTGCACAGTTCTAAATTTCAATTAAATAGTAATTTCTTACCTTTACATGAAATTCACCATCCAGCAGAATATTTTGTGCCTTCAGATCATGATGCAGTAATGGTGGGTTCATGTTGTGAAGAAAATTCACTCCCAGTGCAATTTCATACAATATGCGAAGTCTCAGTGACCAAGGAAGTGTTGGATATATATCTTTCTGCATCAGGAAGTGTACAAGTCTGTATTAGACCAGAATTAATCTGCAAAACTAATTTATTATTCACTTGACTGTACAGAATCTAACACCAAGAAGTTTAAACAGGGAAGCCTGTTAATAGTTAGCTCACCCTCACAGCATCTAAGTACTAAAATGTTTGATTGTAAAAATACAGTTGAAAGATTATTCAATATTGATTAACATAGGTATGTATTGCACCTCCAAGATTCATTGTTGCTGGTACACAGGAGTTTTTCCAAGAACTTTTCAGGCTTGCGGGATTGAAAGGCTGACTCTGTTCTTTGTTTGTATTTCTCATTTTTGCATTTGTCAAAAAGGGCTGATATACAATTTGTTCCCAAATTCCAGCCAATAAAGGAGGAATATAGAAGTGTATTTCCTCTACAAGTTATCCAGCATAATAATAAATTGAACAGTGCAGGACAGAGGAGGAGGATACTCGTTCCTCTGCTAAACAGTTGCTTGGTCTGTTGTAACATCTAGATTTTCATAGCCCCTATGTTTTAAATTTAGGTGCTCTATCAAAATGAAATTTTGGTAGCTTTTTTTGTTGTTATGAAAAGATTTTATGGTAGTCAATCAATCAAAAGATTGCACAAGTTATTTAGAATCTAGAGGAATTCTAAAAAAAGATTAAAGCAGATAGTCTAAAGAGAAAGATTACCTAATGAACTGTCTAATTAACTCGGCCATTCATTTAGTTAACAGCAAGTGATAATCCAGTCACAAGATTAAATAAGTTAGATATAAACATTCAATAGCCAACATTTAAATTCACTTCTGATTAAAAAGATTAAATGCCAAATTTCTCATAAATTAGCAGATTATGTTGTACAGATTTAATAAGTTTTCACACTTCTGAATTTGCATGACTGCATTTTAAAAGTTTAAAATTGGCTGTAAATTGCTTCATGGCTTCCTGAGGTCATGAAGGGAGTTAGTGTGCAAATCTTTTAAAATTATTCCTTTCTGATGTTTGTTACAAGGAATTTTGTGAACAATGTGTGAAGAGTAACGAGGATAGCAAAATATAAAAAGAATGCTGGAGAAACTCAGAAGGTCTGGTAGTAATTGTAGAGAGAGAAAAACAGTAGAGAGAGAGTGAGTCAGGCGTCAGACCAGACTCGAAACATTAACTCTCTGTTTCTCTCTCCACAGATGCTGCCAGACCTGTTGAGTTTCTCTAGCATTCTGCGTATTTATTTCATATTTTAAGCATTCACAGTATTTTGGCTTTAAACAAGGATAGCAACATCTATAAATCAATCACAATACCTGGTAAAGAAGTTGGTCCAAAGACCCATTGCTCATGTATTCCGTGACAATCCCCATAAATTCAGGTTCATTGCAAATACCATAAATTTGGATTATATGGGAAAATCTGGCTCTGTGCAAAACCTCTGCTTCCTTCATCAGACTATTCCTTTCCCTTTGGGGTTTAAAAAAAGGAAAACAAAATATTCAACGATTTATATGAAGCATTTTTGGCACTTTTAAGACAGAAAGAGGGGAGGGGAAAGTCAGGAATGACGGATCATTGCTGCATGGAGTAATGTTTGTGGTGCAATGAGTTGTTTCACTGACAATTATGCGGCCATATTGAAAATATTTTTAAAGACTTACTGATTACAGTGACGCTTAAAGCACAAAACATTTCAGCACAAAGTACCCCATAAATGTTGAAGATGGATGACTACTTTTTTCAAAAGGTGAGATTTTTAATAATTCAAATAATCATGGTAACAGAAATGACTTGCCCACTTGTATTACCACCACGTGATTACAGCACACTTTGTAAATCTGTAGACAAGATACAAGAAGCAGAAATCTAAAAGCATCACTACACAAATGTCTGCATTATTGATAGTAATTCTACAGGATAGGTTGACTTGCAAAATATCTTGGAAGTATTCCAATATTTCAATCTGGAATGAAAATAGTTCTACAGAATGTACTGCCAACAAATAGAATTAATTTGATATTTCTCAGAAAGGCTTGGGCCAAATGGAAGTTGTTTGGCAATACAGCAAAATTTATTCAGCACATGTAATCATCTCCCTCCAAATCAGAAAGTACTTGTTCAAGCAACATTCTGAGCAGATAATCTAGTATCACTGTTTTCAAATGATTGTATAGCCGCCTCAAACAATAGATTTTAGTGTGACTTGATCACGTACAGTTTATTATCTTATAATCACTGCAGTAGACTCTCAGGGGCAGGATGCCATTTCATACTAATATTTATATGCAGAAACCATTTCACACTTTGCACCTTGTAATCATGTATATGAATAAAAAAAACTGCATGCATTATTTAAGGGTCAACATATAAATAGTAATCAGCCAGACAATTCACCAAATAGTGCACATCAAGTTATAATTAACCAAGTAATTACTTATGATTAAGTCTGGATTTCAAAGGATAAGTTCACAATAGCAATTTGCTGCAGCCAAATCCATGTTTTGCATGATCATCAAACAAGATATTCTGCAGTGAACTCAGCAACACCTCTAACTTTCTGACATCACAAAAGATCAGGACAGACAATAGATAATTGTACAAAGTCAGATGAGAAACTGCACTGCAAAAGAAACATTGTTCCTTTGACTACCTGAGGACACTATCCACACAGAATCCAGTATGAACAACCCAGCAAATAAATTAATCAAGGAGGGTTCTGAGGAAGGGTCACTGGACCGAAAACATTAAATCTGACTTCTCTCCACAGATACTGCCAGTTCTGTTGAGGTTTTCCATCAATTGCTGTTTTTGTTCCTGATTTCCAACATCTGCAGTTCTTTTAGTTTTTTTAAGTAAAGTTGACCAATTCAGAAATTAGACAGACATGGTCAGAGAGACATTTGCAGGCCAGTCACATACTGCGTGCTCCCAAGGCAGAAGGTGAAACAATCCTTGTCAAAGAAACCTGAAGTACTGCAACTTTGTATTGGCCTGATCACCTGACTGAAGTTAGGAAAGTCTGTCTGGTATCATTAATTTTAAGAAAAAAGGGGAAAAAAAGTACATTTATCTATATCCTTTGCCTTATGATTATGCCTCTGTGTTGATTGAACTACAGGGCAACCTCAATTATCCAGACGACACAGGCGGGGAGTATTTTGTTCAGATAACACTGTTTACCCAAGCACCGTGACTTTGAGATATTGTTCTGATAATTCAAAATTTGGATAATTGACGTTCAGGTAACTGAGGTTGTACTGTATTTACAATCTATATGAACAAACTGGATGAAAGGACTGAATATAAGTATTTCAAATCAACTTGTTCAGATATATTGAAACACGTTGATCCCAAACTTTCTGGTCCAGAGGCAAGGACAATACCACTGTGCCACAAGACCCTCAGGGACCGAATGTGTGCGTAGTGATTTTAACGAGGTCAGTCAGGTGGACCCCATAGAGTATGGGTTCCCTGACTGGACCAAATTAACAGCCCCAATCAGGGAGCCCTGACAGACAGATATAAACAAGAGTGTATAAAATAAGCACTACCGCACTTAGGTGGTAGTGTGGGGGTAAAGAAAGAAAAAAATTTTAAAAACAAAGGAAAAAAAAATAAACAGAGCATTAAAAGCAAAAAAAAAGAAAAAAAAAAGAAAAAAAAATTAAAAAAATATAAACAAGAGTGTATGCCTGGTGGTGGAAATTGAATAAAGATTCGTGCACTTTGTGTCTCTCACTGTGTCTCACACCTGCGCACACACACACACACCATGGGTGCTGGGGATAAAATAAGCACTACCACAGTTAGGCAGTAGTGTGGGGGTTAAAAAAAAAACGAAAAAAAAAAAACAGGAAATTTCCTGGTGGAAAAAAAAATAAACAAGAGTGTAGCAGGGCAGCGGTAGACGTCCAGTACGTGGCCACCGCCATCCGACGCCTTAAAACGGCGGTGCTCGGACCCGACGTAGTGCACCAGTTGGAGGATGCTCAGGTGTGCAGTGGGATCCCGTCCGCGCTCACCCCAGCCCGGACGGAATTTCACATTGGCCCCAAGGTCCCGTACGTCCCGCGGGAGCCTGTGCCCCACAACCTGAGCCGCCTCCGAAATTTTAATTTTGTTTTGTTTAGGGATATAAAAAGAAGAGCCCTGTACAGACTGCTGCTGCACACCATCCACCTCTTCTCCCTCATCCACCGTCCGGACACGCCTTGGCGTGCCCATTTGCCACTGGGCGGTGGGGATCCCCAGTGGAGGGCTCTCTACGCGGGAGTCCTCCCCCTTTCTCTCGGGGATCTGGGGTGGAGGGTGTTGCACGCAGCAGTCCCCTGCAACCGCAGATTGCGGTGGTTCACGGACTCCCAGCCCAACTGCTTGTTCTGTGGTGCTGTGGAGTCCGTGGACCATGTATATATTGGGTGTGGGCGTTTGCACTCCCTTTTTGATTTCCTTAAAAACCTTCTCCTCTGTTTTTGGCTGCACTTCAGTCCCACGCTCCTGATCTTTGGGCACCCGGTACGGAGGAAGGAGGGCAGGTCTGAAGACCTCCTCGTGGGTCTGCTCCTGGGCCTGGCCAAACTGGCCATCAACAGGTCCAGGCAGCGGGCCGTGGAGGGGGTCGTTAGGGCCGACTGCCTGCCCCTCTTCCGCGGTTACGTTAGAGCCCGGGTGTCCTTGGAGAAGGAGCACGCGGTGTCGACCAACACCCTGGAGTTGTTCAGGGAGAGGTGGGCGCCACAAGGAGTGGAGTGCATCATTTCTCCCTCCAACTCTATTTTGATTTAGTCCCTACCCTCCCCTTCACTGTTTTGATCACACAGCACTGCCCTTTGATGTGAAGGGCAGTGTTTGTCACTGGCCACCCGGGTGTTTTCCTATCTTCCTGGTGGTGGAATTTGAATAAAGATTGGTGCACTTTGTGTCTTTCACTGTGTCTCCCACCTGCGCACACACACACCATGAAAAAAAAGAAGAAAAAAAAACAAACAGGAGATCTCCCCCTTCACTGTTTTGATCACACAGCACTGCCCTTTGATAAAAAAAATAAATAAATGGGACATTAGAGGTGGGCGCCGCAGGGAATGGAGTAAAAAAAAGTTAAAAAAAAAAACAAGAGTGTATAAAATAAGCACTACCACACTTAGGTGGTAGTGTGGGGGTAAAGAAAGAAAAAAATTTAAAAAACAAAGGAAAAAAAAAACAGAGCATTAAAAGCAAAAAAAATTAAAAAAAATATAAACAAGAGTGTATGCCTGGTGGTGGAAATTGAATAAAGATTTGTGCACTTTGTGTCTCTCACTGTGTCTCACACCTGCACACACACACACACACACACACACACCATGAGTGCTGGGGATAAAATAAGCACTACCACAGTTAGGCAGTAGTGTGGGGGTTAAAAAAAAAAAACAGGAAATTTCCTGGTGGAAAAAAAAATAAACAAGAGTGTAGCAGGGCAGCGGTAGACGTCCAGTATGTGGCCACCGCCATACGATGCCTTAAAACGGCGGTGCTCGGACCCGACGTAGTGCCCCAGTTGGAGGACGCTCAGGTGTGCAGTGGGATCCCGTCCGCGCTCACCCCAGCCCAGACGGAATTTCACATTGGCCCCAAGGTCCCGTACTTCCCGCGGGAGCCTGTGCCCCACAACCTGAGCCGCCTCCGAAATTTTAATTTTGTTTCGTTTAAGGAGGTGAAAAGAAGGGCCCTGTATAGACTGCTGCTGCACACCGTCCACCTCTTCTCCCTCATCCACCATCCGGACACGCCTTGGCGTGCCCATTTGCCACCGGGCGGTGGGGATCCCCAGTGGAGGGCTCTCTACGCGGGAGTCCTCCCCCTTTCTCTCAGGGATCTGGGGTGGAGGGTGCTGCACTCAGCAGTCCCCTGCAACTGCAGATTGCAGTGGTTCACGGACTCCCAGCCCAACTGCTTGTTCTGTGGCGCTGTGGAGTCCGTGGACCACATATATATTGGGTGTGGGCGTTTGCACTCCCTTTTTGATTTTCTGAAAAACCTCCTCCTCTACTTTTGGTTGCACTTCAGTCCCACGTTCCTGATCTTCGGGCACCTGGTACGGAGGAGGGAGGGCAGGTCTGAAGACCTCCTCGTGGGTCTGCTCCTGGCCAAACTGGCCATCAACAGGTCCAGGCAGCGGGCCGTGGAGGGGGTCGTTAGGGCTGACTGCCTGCCCCTCTTCCGCGGTTACGTTAGGCCCCGGGTGTCCTTGGAGAAGGAGCACGCGGTGTCGACCAACACCCTGGAGTTGTTCAGGGAGAGGTGGGCGCCGCAGGGAGTGGAGTGCATTATTTCTCCCTCCAACTCTATTTTGATTTAGTCCCTACCCTCCCCTTCACTGTTTTGATCACACAGCATCGCCCTTTGATGTGAAGGGCAGTGCTTGTCACTGGCCACCCGGGTGTTTTCCTATCTTCCTGGTGGTGGAAATTGAATAAAGATTCGTGCACTTTGTGTCTCTCACTGTGTCTCACACCTGCACACACACACCATGGGTGCTAGGGAAAAATAAGCATTACCGCAGGTGTGTCAGAGGCTCTGCTCACTGTTAAAAAGATAAACAAGAGTGTAGGCGGTAGTGTGGGGGTAATTAAGCGAGGGGGAAAAAAACGGAATGTCAAATACTCTGTTCACTCTGAAAGCTGGCTCTGAGGGAGTATCAGTATGAAGGACTTTCCACAAAGGTTGACTTGGTGAGGGATAACAGTTTCTGTGGAGTTATTTCCACGGTGTTGAGAGAGAAGTACACTCCTGAAGAAAACGAAAAAGAAATAAGAAAAGAAAAAACAACAAAAATAAACAGGAGTGTCAGAGGATCTGTTCACTCAGAGCCTGCTCTGAGGAAGCCAGACTAGTGTCAAGTACTAGGCACGTGTAAATAAAGTGTGACTGGGAGATGGGATACTGGCCTCTGGAGTTATTTCAGTATGTTTAATACATTTGCTGATGACACAAAGATACATAGGAAAGTAGTTTATGAGGCGTTCATACGATGATTGCAAAAGGATATAGGCAGTTTAAGGTGGTTAGTGGACAAAAAAAAACAATTGGCAGGTAGACTATGATATGGGAAAATATGAACTTATCCACTACGGATGTTGCCTAATATGAAGGGAAGGTCCTTTGAGGAAAAGCTGAGGGACTTGAGGCTGTTTTCATTACAGACAAGGTTGAGAGGTGACTTAATTGAGACAAGATAACTAGAGGGTTGGATAGGATGGACAGTGAGAGCCTTTTTCTTCAGATGGTAATGGTTAGCATTAAATTGAGGGGCGATAGATATAGGACAGATGTCAGAGGTAGTTTCTTTACTCAGAGTAGGAGGGGCACGGAATGCACTGCCTGCAACAGTAGTAGACTTGCCAACTTTAAGGGCATTTAAATAGTCATTAGATAAACATATGGATAAAAATAGAATAGTGTAGGATAGATGGCCTTCAGATTGCGTCAACCTGTGGAACCAACATCAAGGGCTGAAGGGTCTGTACTGTGCTGTAATATTCTATGTTCTATGGTCGAAGAATGAAAAAGCAGTATACTATTTAAATATAACTCAGATGTACAGAGGGATCAGTGTCCTGGTACATGAATCATAATATTTTCTTCTTTATTTTTTCCATGGATGCATGCATTGCTGGCCAGACCAGCATTTGTCATCCTTAACTGCACTTGAATTGAATGACTTGATGGGCCATTTCAGAGTCAACCACATTACTGAGGATCTGAAGACACATGTAGGCCACATCAGATTAGTATGGCAGATTTCTTTCCTCACAGGATTGTAGGGAACTCTAGGTCTCCTTCCACATTGGGGAAATGAAGTGCAGACTAGGTGACTGCTTCTCAGAACAGCTGTATTGTGTACGTATGAAATACCCCAGCTTTCACACACCACCAAGTTCCCTCACTAACATTGCTGTTCCATCCGCTTTGGGCATACTCATTCATTTAATTATTGCATTCTGTTTCTCATCGTAGTGTAGGAAAGTAATTCTAACCTTACAGTGGTGCTAATAAAGGGGATTGAAACATCTCAGTTCAGGGAGTGGTTCTGGGGTTTTAGTGAACTGTGTAGCTTGGATCCACCCAGATCATTTGCTTAATAACTGAGCAATCAACCACAAAACACATTTCTACATTTAACCAATGAGTTCTCCCAACAAACATAGGAATTTCCCCACAACTCATCTCAGCTGGAAACATCACCATGAATTATAAAGAAAAAGGGAAATGATGGGGATTTCTCTTTGGTTTCTGTATAATCTGTCCACAGCTAATAATATGGATTCAGCTCACCTCAAAATTTTGGTGAAAGGCATTGGAGTGTGTGTTGTGAAAATGAAATGAATAAAAATAGCTACAAACTAGGATCAATAATTTGCATTTTTTTTAAAGAAATGATTCTTTTTCTAATAATGACTAGTGAAGTGAAATGGAATGAAGCAAATGTGAAAACTAGTTGGAGTGTTTCACAGGGTCACAGAATGCTTACAGTAAATAGGAGGACAATCAGACCATTATATTTGCTGGCTGTCTAATTTACTTGGTGCCAATCCTCCACCATTTCCCATAATCCTGCACGCTTTTCCTTTTCAAGTAATAATATAATTCCCTTTTAAATTCGTCATTCAATATATTCCAGATTGTAATCACTGTAGTCAATGTTTTGTGAAAAATCAATTTCTTTAAATTTGTGCCCTCTTATTCTCAATTCTTCCAACTGAAGTGTTCTTCCTCATCAACTCTACCCACAACTCTTGTGATTTTACATACATCTATTCCATCTCTTTTCAATAAGCAGCTGTAGGATAAATCTTTTTAGGAAGAGTGAACAGCTAGAGGTCACTGCTCAGAGAGTGACATAGCTGAAAAGGGATGAGGAGGTGACTGAATGAAGAGTTTAGGGAGTAGCCAAGTACTGAAAAGCAAGACCTCTAATGCAATAATTTCAGGGTTAGATCCAGGACCAGGTGCTGAGTACAGAAAAAGGAAGATAGAACAAATGGTGTAGGCCAAAGGTTTTAGATTTCTTAGGCAGTTGGAAATTGTGTAATGAGTTATGCATTAGCAGGACTGGGACTAAATATCCTCAAGTGGAGATTTACTAGTGTTTTTGGGGAGCATTTAAACCAGGAGAATGGAAACCAGAAATGGAATTCGGTTATGAGAAACACAAACCTGGTTATGAGAATTGGAAAGGCTGTAGAGGAAAGTTAAAGACACAAGAAACAAAACACCAATGCGCAGGCAAGTGTCACAGGACAGAATGATTCTGTATTAATATTTGGAATAGGCGGGTTGTCTTCTGAAGAAATGTCGGACAGGCCCAGTTTGCATTGTGAGGTTTGGAAAGGTAAGAGACAACTTGATTGAAACTCAAGATCCAGAGGGTGCTTGATAGGGAGACAGACCATAGAAATGATACAGCACTGAAAGGGGCCATTTGGCCATCTTGTCCATGCTGACCCAGATATGGAGAAGACATTTACACTTTTAGGTGAATTTGGAGCTAGGATGGGACTTTAAAAATAAGAAACCACTTGAGGGGGATTATTTTCTCAGAACAGCACTGGAGTACAGATGTAGAGAGCGAGCGAGAGAGAGCGAGCGAGCCTCAAATATTCTGTACAGTTTTGGTGCCTTTGCCCAAATAAAGATGTACTGTTGCAGCAGAAAAAAATCTTAGGATACACTGTCCTAATAGAAGAGGATGAAAACACTGGGTTTATATTCTCTAGAGATTAGAAGGATGAGAGGTGATTTTAATGAAACATATGAAATTCCTAAAAAAAGGGACAGACAGGGAGCTAGTTAGAGCTGCATGAGGATGAATTTCTTTACTTGGGGAGGTAATGGCCTACTGGTATTATTGGTGGACTATTAAGCCAGAGACTCAAATAACGTTCTGGGGACCCGGGTTCGAATTCCGCCAAGGCAGTCAGTAGAATTTGAATTTAATTAAAAAGAAATCTGGAATTAAGAGGCTAATGATGACCATGAATCCATTGTCGATTGTTGGAAAAACCCATCTGGGTCGCCAATGCCCTCTAGGGAAGGAAACTGCCATTCTTATCTGGCTTGGCCTACATGCGACTCCAGACCCACAGCAATGCAGTTGACTTCTCAGGCAATTGGGTTTGGGTAATAAATGCTGCTGAGCCAGGGACGCCTTCACTCCATGAAGGATTTTTTAAAAAACTCAATAAAGTACTGATTCTTTGGTATTCTCCACATCAGATGGCCACTGGAGTTTCATCATTGAGTATATTCAAGATAGCATCTAGAAATCTGGTGATCAATAATGACACCAAGGGGATTTCATCGCAAATTTATGAGTGGTTGATAATTAGCCTAGATCTATAATGGCTGAGGCAGCTTGAAGGACTGAAAGGCTTATTCCTGCTCCTTTGTTCTTCTTTCTTTTCTCGAACAGAAACAGTTCCAATCTTTCCACATAATTTAAATTCATCATCCCTGCAACTATTCGAAAGAATTGTATTCTAAATAAGCTTGGCCTCAGTAAAAGGTGTTCACCCCAACACCTTTAACACTGGCATCCATCAAATACTAAAAAAAATTGTCCAGATATGTTTTGCCCACTAAAAGAAGCACAAAAAAAGCACAGAAGTGCCTATTACACACCTATGATCAACAAAGTGACACTGTGTTTGTATGGTTCTTATGTAGCAACAATCTGCTTGCCAATGCTCAGTTTGGGTTCCACCAAGTTCATTCTGATCTTGGTCCAAACATGGACCAAAGAGCTGAACTCAAGAGGGGAGAGTGATTGCCCTTGACATCAAAAGCAGCATTTGGAGATGTATGACATTCAGGAACTTGAGCAAAATTCCACTTGCTGGAGTCATATCCAAAACAAAGGAGATGGTTGTTCTTAATGGAGGCCAGTAATCTTAGCAGAAATTCCTCAGATTAGTGGCCCGCCTATCTAAGTCGCATCATTAACGACCTTCCCTCCATCATAAAATGTCAGAAAGTGGTGTGTTTTTGACTGATTATCTTGTATACTGTACCAGACGCATCTCCTCAGCTACTGAAGTAGTCTGTATCCATTGGCAGCAAAGCCTGCACAACATTTTGACTTAGGCTGACAAGTGGCAAGTAACATTTGTTCTAAACAAGTGCTATGCAATGACCATCTCCAAAAGAAGAAGAGAATTTCCCTTTAATTATCAAAGGCATTTCCATTGTTGATTGTCCAATTATCAACATTCTAGGGATTACTATTGACCAGAAACTGGACCAATTATATTAATTCTGTGGCAGCAAGAGCAGGCCAGAGGCCAGGAATTCTGCAGTGAGTAACTCACCACCAATAATGATCCCTGCCCCCAAATCCCACAATGTCTGTTCACCACCTACAGGTACAATTCAGGATTGTGATGGAATATTTTCCATTTGCTTGATGGCTGCAGCACCTATCCACTCCACCTTATCACCTTCACCCCTACCTTCATCTACCTAACACATTCTCAGCTACTTTCCCCCTCCAGCCCTCCTCCCATTTAACTGTCAGCCCCCTTGGGTCACCCCCTCATTTCTGATGAAGAGCTTTTGCTTGAAACATTGACTCTCCTGCTCCTTGGATGCCGTCTGACTGGCTGTGCTTTTCCAGCACAACATTCTTGACGGCTGCAGCTCCAACTCAAGAAGCTCAACAAATTCCACAACAACTTGACTGACATCCTGTGCATCACCTTCAACATTCACTCCCTTCACCACTGACATACACTGGCAATAGTATGTACCACATACAAGATGCACTGCTGTACCTCACCAATGCTCCATGAACAGCCCCATCGAAATTCATGACTTCTATCACATACAAAGAGTAGGGCAGCAGGTGCATAAGAACACCACACATCTATAAGTTCTCTTTCAAGCCACACACACCATCCTGACCTGGAAATACATTTCTAAGAGTTGCTGGATCAAAATCCTGGTACTTCCAAATAGTATTATGGGTTTACCTACACCCCAAGGACTGAATTCATTCAAGAAGTGGAGGTGATAGCGTTGGACTGCAGTAGACAAAAAGTTAAAAAAAAAAAATCATAACATCACAGCTTGTACTTCCAAATAAACCTGTTGGACTATAAACCAGGTGCTGTGTGATTTTTAACATCAAAGGCAGCTCACCACTTTCACGATGTTATTAAGGATGAACAACAAATGATCGTCATACCAACAACAGGCACACACCCGAAGAAAAAAAGTTTGTTAGAACAAGTCTTGGTGGCAAATTTTGCCTTAGGATGTTCCTAAGAAGCGACTTGGAATCTTTTGTATTTATTTCACATCCTAAAACAATAAAGTTTTATTATTGGCTGAAAGAAAGGACACGAGATTTATAAAATCCACCTAAACAGACAGATGATGTTTCAGATTAAATGACACTAGAATGCAAGGAATCATTATTTGTGAACACTAAATACATCTCTCAATACTGCATTCACCTGTTATCTTAGTTGATGTGCTAATGCTAGACCAAGCTGATCATCTTCAATGCAAAGTTTTGCCAACCACTTAGAAACTAAAACCTTTAAAGCTCTGGTCGTAAATCCTAGAAAGACCACGCTCTAAGCAAGTCTTACATGTATACAGGCAATTTAAGTTAATTTTCACAGCAGGAAATTCACCTCATCTAGAAAAGACAAGATAATCTATAATGGAACATACCAATTATATTCTTCTTATTGTAAACAGAAGGTAAAATGTCAGGTGTGAGCCAAGAGAACCACACAGTGGAACCTCGATTATCCGAATTCTGATTATCCGAAGATCTCGAGGTCATGATAGAAACATCACATCAAATACGTGTTTCCAACAGTGATCACATCTTTTGTTCACAGCGATTAAAAAGGCACCTTCTCCAAATGACTGACTGCCCACCCTTCCTCTTTCCCCACACTTTCCCTGGAGTTCGACATAGAGGTGACCCTAAAACCCCCATCCCCAGATAATCTCTCCAACATTGTCCTGCACAGGGCAAAGTTCTAACCTGCCAAAAAATTGCAGTAAAAAAAAAGTGTGAGCGGTGGCTGTGTGTGCGTGCACGCGCGCGCCATATTTGCAGACTCACCCCACAAAGGCAGCACAGCTGCAGCAGCCGTCTTGATATTGGTGTACAGTCCAGCTGCCCTGGAGACAGTTCTGGGGGCGGGGCCTCGCACGCTGTGCTGCCTTGTCTCTTGAACGAGGAGCAGCCTTTAAAAACTCCGAGCCCCAGACGAAAGGCATTTAAAAATCGATTAACCGAATAATCGATTATCCGAACGAAATAGTGCCCGCCCATCACGTTTGGATAATCGAGGTTCTCCTGTATTTACAATTTGGTGCCCAGACAGACAGACTTATTTAATGTAAAAGCATGTCAATAATGTATGAGAATAAAAGACATAGCCACTTTTCAAAACATTCAAATGTCAAATATTTTCAACTTCTCACATCCAAAGCAGAAGATTCCAAATTGACCCCCTTTACAGATTTGAAGGTTGCAATCTCAACTGATGCTGCAAAACATTATCGTTAGAATGATACACACTTGGAGGTGCCACCTTGCAGACAAACTCCATCATTAAACTCACAGGGCTTAGAAAAACATCCAACCACAATCGTATTAGCAGGATCTAGTATTACTGCTGAACCAACATTTCTCTCAACTACTGTCAGCACTTTTGTTTGGAAACTGCCAACTGTACTTATCAATGTAACACTAGTGGCTATAACTCACCCAAGAATGCAATAAGATCCTTTCTTTAATATTTGTTAAGCTGGGAAAAGCAAATGGAAAGCTTCTTTTTAAAAAAAACTGCTACATAAACATCTACACAACCACCAAGAAAAATAATGATCATTTACACAAAAACACTTTTCCCAGAAGTATGCATCTTTACTTATTTTTTGGCAAGGTGCGGTTGGGAGGAAGAAATATAAAGGGTAGAAACTATGATGAGTTTTTGTTTGATACAGTGATTGTTGAAGCTGTGATTGTTGGAGCTAGAAGGTTAACTTCGATCTCTGCATTTGATTACTTGCCACCCAAACTACACAAAAACAAAATTCATGGTGCTTCTTTTTTTTTTAAATAAAAAGATTAAAGACCTTCAGTTAATCACGATTTGACATTCCCAGTGGTTTTAAATCTCAGGTTAACAAAGTGGGATTACAGGACTTGTCTGAAGTGCAGAAACTGGGAGAGAAGGATCTTTCAACTTAATATTCCTGCTTAGTAACATCAAAAGATAAACAATATAACAATCAATGTATAATAATATCAAACAAGTTCCCATAAAACCACAGAAAACATCTCGGTTATATACACCCATCACGACATGACTCTCCATTTAACACATTGGTTTCTTTAAAGAATTACTGATGCAGAAATTCTACCATTTCTTGGTATTCATCCAATAACAAAATTAGCAGTAGTTGTGTTTAAGTTTGCTTACCTGAATACTGATAAGCCCATATTTAGCAGAACATAAATAGATTCTTGTCTGCAGGTCAAATCATTACACACGATTTCCATTGAAATTCTAAACATTTTCCTTTGTGATCCACCTCTAATCATTGACACCAGCTTTTCTGATATCTATCCTGGTCACTTTGCCATGTACCATGACATACATGTCCTCAGTCCCTCTCTCAGCAGCAACAACTTTAGTCCAGGACTCAGCATTCAAATCTACACCTTGCAATCAATGCATAACAAAAAAAACTGTTCTTTTTGCCTGCAGCCAAAAAGTACCATTAGCTTAAACAACAGCCAACCTCCTAATCATACTTTCTCTGCACTTGCTGTAATTTCCTCCACCCAATCTCAAGTTTGCAGTATTTTTATAAATCTTTATCTGATCTTTCCTTTGCTGACCCCGAATAAAACAATGATCCATTCAATCCTTAATTCTGCCTTACACTTCCGCACCTATTTGTTTTTAAACAGGCTGCTTCCCCTACCTACTGGGGTAATTGTTCTTGACTCTGCTTTGAATTCTTATCTCAGCCCTCCTCCCTTCTTAAATATTTCTTTGAATCATTTCAGTTTTTCCAATAATACACTCTGATTTCTCTCCAGACTTGTAAGCTTTTTTCCTTCAAGTCTAATCTCAGCACTGTCAACAAATCTAAGAGATTTATGCTCTGTGTTAGAAATTACTTAGTAATTTCCTCTTAAGGTCTTCCCTCCACCACTGCAACTGCCCCAAGCTTATAATCTCCTGCCTGTACACACCCTGCTTCCACATAAACCAATGGAAGAGTGATGGAAAGGGTCAGTTAAAAGTTAAAATAAACATAATTGGTAAAACAAAGCAACTTAAGGAGGGAATTCCTCAAGAAACAAGCCGAGGTGAAGTAAGGCATGGTTGTCAATGGTGGAACTGGGAGATCAATAGGATAGAGAGTTAAAATATTTGCCTGCAGTTCAGTAGACCTACAGAAAAGATACAGCATGGAAAGAAGCCATACAGGACACCACCTCTCTTCTGGTTTAACAAACTGGAACACCCCCTCCATCTCCCCAACATTCTAAATGCACGTTCCAGCACTTGGTCCACAGCCTTGTAGGTTCAGATACAAGACCCAAGGTTTCTCTTCAATGAGCGAGGGTTTCCTCCTCAACCACCATTTGGGCAGAAAATGCCAGACACCCACCACCCACAGGGTGAAAACGATTTCCCTTATACCCCCTCTAATCCTTCTAATCATTCAACTGACCTCTCCGCTACACCGCAATTACGTCACCTCTCGGACTCCTCTGTTCCATGCCTCTCAATACCCAAATGCTTATTATGTATTCTCATTTTGTTTGCCCTGCCCAAATGAATAACCTCATATTTCTTCAGGTTGAATTCCATTTGCCACCTTTCCACTCTAATCAAACCATTGATATCATCCTGCAGTGGACAGCCATCCTTCTTTACCGTCAACTATCCAGCTGGGTTTTGTATCGTCTGAAAATTTCCAATCATGCCTTTCCATATTTAAGTCATTAATGAAAACCACAAACAGGAAGGAACCCAAAGCAGAGTCCTGTGAAACATCGTTGGAAACAAGGTAGTCTGAAACAGTAGCAAAGAAATGGAGATGATGTCAAGGACAGAAAACACTGCACTCCTTGCTACTGCCTGACCTTGCTTTTTCAAATGCTTGCTGAGAAAGTTGTGTCAGAAGAGGTTAGACTATTTGAATGCGGATTTTTTTTTTTCCCGTCAGCCAGTAGATGAACTTCACTGATTTGAACACCAACTGAGAATCCCACTGCAAGAGACCTGTTTAAATCTGAAGGCTGCACCTTGGGAGTGCTATTGCTGCACAATGGAAAATTAATCATAGAGTCTGACAAGCTCATGCAAAGGAATGGTGCTAGTGGAACCAAAGTGCAACTAACACAGAAAAGATCAAGTTTCAAAAAAAAAATATGCACAATGCATGTGTATCAGAAGAATGCTGCAAAGTACCCCAAGGTCTTGCCTCTCCTCTCCCTTCCCGTGTCCTCACGCTTAACAGTCCATGCAATGCCAGTTGAGCACTTTGGATGCATTCCCAAATTCCAGATTTGCAAATACAAGGCACTGACACAAAAAAAATGATATTCTACCTTTTAGTCACAAGTTACTATTTACATTTTCACTTATTGTATTATTCGCTACTCCTAGATGTTCTACACTCAGAGGAGATATTAAAATGTGTGACACTTTCCAATTCTATTACCAAAGTTCAGAGCTTAAATACATCCTTCCAAAAGATTCTATGATTTATAATTTGGGGAGAAACTAAAGAGTCTTCAGACGACAAAACAAGAAGGACAGCTATTGAGCTGTTATTGTTCATAAAACAAAGCATAAACCTTCACCCTTGTATCCTATACTATTAATCATTTCTGATGGTTCTTGCTGAAGCGTTGTACTGCACTATTCAGTTACGGCAGTGAAAACACTCATTAAGCGTATCAATTCTGGTATGTTACAAGTAAACAAACATGACCAAATGCATGTTAACAGCTGTAAATATCCCTGCTGTAGATGGAGTTAATTTGCAGTAATGGAAGCAGAGTTTACCCATAATCACGGAGTATGAATGAAAATGCTCTGTAAAATGTAATCATTAAAGTGGAGTTTCATTCTGAGTAAGGACAACCTCCTCATCATTGACATGAAATTGATGGTCACTTTTGTGTTGTTAATAAAACTTTGGGTCTTTCGCCCCCCCCCCCCCCCCAAAAAAAACCCAGCTTGAATCATTAGACAAATATTATCCTCTTGGGACTCAAAAATGAACAGCATGATATAGTCTGACAACTATCCAAGATTTAGGAATACATCTTTTTTCTTCCATGTACTTCTAATGTCTTACACAAGAAAATAATACAATCAAGATTTGTTGTAAATGTTTCTGTAAAATCTTCATTCTTGCAGTGAACAACCATCTTTAACATAAAGAAGCAAAGATAAACAGTTTGCAAAGATAAACAGTTTGACTCCAGACTGGTCAAAAAAAACTAACGAAAAGTTAGTTTGATTTCTAACAGTCAAGGAAAAAGTACATTTTCCTAATTTTTGTTTTGTCACCTGAAGATTTTTTTTAGTTTAAGAGAAATCTGAAAAAGCATTCCAATTAACATTGAATTATGATTCAGGAAGAACCATCAGAAACAATTAATAACACAGGATTCAAAGTTGAAGTTTTATACTTCCAACTTCCATCTGAACTAATACAGCTCAATAGCTGTCCTTTTTGTTTTGACTCCTGAAGACTCTTCAGTTTTAGAGAAATCTGAAAAAAACATTCCAATTAACTTTGAATTATGGCACAAACCAACTGGTTAATGCATTGTCCTGTGCAAAGGAAATCGTGAATTCCAAATACTGATCATGATACCTTTGGATCCAACTTCAAATCAGTTGATTTTCCAAACTCTGACCTCATTCGCTACTGAGGGAGCAAAGTAGCGAATATACTTATAACTTCAATGGTTAGTTTAGAATGACTCAAGGGAATGTGGGTTAGCAATCCAGAGACTCAGGCTTGAAATCCTGCAATGGCAGCTGATGAAATGTAAAATTCAATTCATAAATTTGAAACATGCAAAGACAATAATGGTGACCTTGAGAATGATCAACAATTGTTTTAAAATCCAATTGGCTCACCAACCTCGTTGTGGGAAGAAAAGCTACCATCTTCACCTGGTCTTTCTTATATGTGAATCCCGACTATCATATCTACCTGCGACTTCACTTTCAAGGAGCTATGAACCTGCACACCAAGGTCTTTTTGTTCAGCAACACTCCCTCGGACCTTACCATTAAATGTATAAGTCCTGCAAAGATTTGCTTTCCCAAAATGCAGCATATCGCATTTATCTAAATTAAACTCCATCTGTCACTTCTCAGCCCATTGGCTCATCTGATCAAGATCCTGTTGTAATCAGAGGTAACCTTCTTCACGGTCCACCACACCTCCAATTTTGGTGTCATCTACAAACTTACTAACTATACCTCTTATGCTCACATCCAAATCATTTATATAAATGATGAAAAGTAGTGGACCCAGCACCAGTGGCACTCCACTGGCCACAGGCTGCCAGTCTGAAAACCAACCCTCTAACACTACTCTCTGTCTTCTACCTTTGAGCCAGTTCTGTATCCAAATGGCTAGTTCTCCCTGTATTCCATGAGCTCTAACCTTGCTCACCGGTCTCCCAGATTCCCTGTATTCCATGAGCTCTTTGTTACTTCTTCAAAAAAAAATTCAATCAAGTTTGTGAGACATAATTTCCTCACGCACAAAGCCACGTTGACTATCCCTAATCAGTCCTTGCCTTTCCATATACATGTACATCCTGTCCCTCAGAATTCCCTCCAACAACTTGCCCACCACCGACGTCAAGCTTACTGGTCTATAGTTCCCTAGCTTGTC
This sequence comes from Chiloscyllium plagiosum, assembly GCF_037043375.1. Lineage (NCBI taxonomy): Eukaryota > Metazoa > Chordata > Chondrichthyes > Orectolobiformes > Hemiscylliidae > Chiloscyllium > Chiloscyllium plagiosum. Next base: position 100,142,727 of record NW_028270142.1, on the reverse strand, counting down.
CTTACCACCCTTCTTAAACCGTGGTACCACGTTAGCCAGCCAATCTCCAGCCTTCCAGCACCTCACTTGTGATTATCGATGATACAAATATCTCAGTAAGAGGCCCAGCAATCAATTCCCTGGCTACCCACAGAGTTCGAGGGTACACCTGATCAGGTTCTGGGGAATTATCCACTTATGCGTTTCAAGATATCCAGCACTTTCTCCTCTCTAATATGGATATTTTTCAAGATGTCACCATCTATTTCCCTACATTCTATGTCTTCCATATCTTTTTCCACAGTAAATAATGATGCAAAATACTTGTTTAGTATTTCCCCCATCTCCTGCGGCTCCACACAAAGGTCGCCTTACTGATCTTTGAGGGGCCCTATCCTCTCCCTTGTTACCCTTTTGTCCTTAATGTATTTGTAAAAACCCTTTGGATTCTCCTTAATTCTATTTGCCAAAGCTACCTCATGTCCCCTTTTTGCCCTCCTGATTTCCCTCTTAATAATACTCCTACTGTCTTTATACTCTAAGGATTCACTCGATTTATCCTGGCTATACCTGACATATGCTTTCTTCTTTTTCTTGAACAAACCTGCAATTTCTTTAGTCATCCAGCATTCCCTATATCTAGCAGCCTTTCCTTTCACCCAAACAGGAATACGTTGTCTCTGACCTCTCGGTCTCATTTCTGAAGGCTTCCCATTTTCCAGCCGTCCCTTTATCAGTGAACATCTGCCCCAATCAGCTTTTGAAAGTTCTTGCCTAATACTGTCAAAATTGGCCTTTCTCCAATCTGGAACTTCAACTTTTAGATCTGGTCTATCCTTTTCCATCACTATTTTAAAACTAATAGAATTATAGTCACTGGCCCCAAAGTGCTTCCTCATTGACACCTCATTCACCTCCCCTGCCTTATTTGCCAAGAGTAGGTCAAGTTCAAGTTCTGCACTTTCTCTAGTTGGTACATCCACATACTGAATCAGAAAATTTTCTTATACACACTTAAATTCCTCTCCATCTAAACCCCTTAACACTATGACACACCCAGTTGTGATTTCACATGAAATTGACGTGGCATCTTACAAATCACAACTTTTAAAATTCTTGACCATCTCATTCTATAGTGGCTCATGCATCACAAACCATGCACCGGAAAATTAAGGTTTGCATAAATTGACTTCCTATTTCAAACAATTCACAGAATCACAGTGCAGAAGGAAGGAATTCGGCTCACTGTGCCTGTACCAACTCTATTACCAGCTCCTGCCTTCTTCCCATATTCCTGAACACCATTACTATCCAAAAGATCCAACCAATGCCCTCTCAAATGGCCCAATTGAACCTGCCTGCAGCACACTTCCAAGCAATACATTCCAAGCCATAACTACTCAACTTTTGAATCATTCTCATTTGACTTCTCTCTCATTCTGGTTTCTCTTAGAGGTAGAAATAGCTTTAACCCATCTACTGTGTCTGGCTCACCAATGATTTTGAAACTCTCAACCAGATCTTTTCTCAGCCGTCTCTCAAGGGAGAACAGTTCCAATATCTTCAATCCAACTTCATGGCTGATATTTTTCATTCCTGGAACCATTCTAGTCTCATCGCGTCTGCTCTCTCTCCAGTTCATAAACATCATCCCTATAATGTGAAACCCACAATACTTTGGCTGAGGTCTAACAAGTGTCTTGTACAAGTTCAACGTCACCTCTCTGCTCTTGTATTCTATGTAAATATTCCAGAAAACCTGGAACCCTAGTTTGTTTTATTGAAAAAATATACTTTATTTCTAAAAAAAATCATCTAGAAGAAGTATAGACAAAGGGTCCTATAACAGTTCTGTACAGTCTTTGCAAAAAAAAAAAAGCAAACATCATATTGGAATTTGACATTCCTCAGAGCTTCCCTCCAGTTGCATAACAAAGACCTATTCTATTCACACATGAAACTATTTACATTAATTTTGAGGTAACAAGAGGGTCTTTCTGGCAACTGAACAGACAGTCATTATACTTTGGCAAAAAGACGGTGGACTTCCTGCACTGCTGGGGCAAGTAGGTGCCCCAAGTTTCAGTGCACCCCTCAGCATATAGTCTTGGGCCTTGGCACATGCCAGTCTGTAACACTCTGTTAAGGTCAACTCTACACTGGAAGACCAACTAGTTTTGGGCAGACCAAAGAGTATATTTCACAGAGTTGATGGCCCTCCTTGCACAGTCAGTATTTGTCCCAATGGGCATTCTGGAGAATAGCTCATATAACAGAGTCTTGCGTCACAGAGCTGCTTGGGATGAATCTCGACAAAAACCAAAAACTCTCTCCAGACCTTCATTGCATAGATACATTCCAAAAGATGATGTGTGACATTCTCTGTCCTTCTGTCCACCACTTTACCGATCACCTGGGGTGAGGTGCAATGGCTCAGAGTCAGGGTATACGTGACAGATCTCACAGGTAGTGCCCTTCTTACCAACAGCCATCTTGGTGCTTGTTGGAAAGTTCTGGCATAGCATTCGGTCAAGTGACTTTGACAGTCTGTTCAGGGAACCATGCGACAGGATCAACTTTCGCCTTTTCCTGCAATGTGCTGACCATTTTCTGATAGACTTGTGGTCAAAGGTATTTTCCTTTGCAATTGTTTCCATGAGATACAGATGATGCAAAACAGTCCAACTACTTGGAACATCCCATGGCAACGAGACCAGGGCCCAATCCATATCTCCAGGGACAATTCAAACATCAGTAGGCAGTGACATTTGGTATTTGCATACCGTGGGTCTATATATAGCTTGATGCAGCTATGCACACACATGGGTCATCAGGATGAGGGCAGCATTGGTTACATCCATTCCCTCTCCTTTATCCAGAGCTTTGTACATGGTGTCCCTGTGGACATGATCTATCTTTGGCCTCCAGACAAAATGGAGGATTGCTGGGGTGACTGCTAAGTCATACATTCTGTGAATGGGCCAGACGTGCAATACATACTACAGTACCAAGAGTACCTTACCTGATGAAATGGATAGGGAGTGGTGCTCCAATCTGCCCAGTTCCTATCTCACCTTGGTGCTACACTTCCCCCAAGTTTTTGCACATACTCTGGCCCCTCCAAACCACATTCCCAGCACCTTCAGGTAATCTGCCCTGGCAGGGCATAAAGGATTAGTTGGCCCAGTTCAAAAAGGAAATGGCCTCAATATAGCCCCGATTCACCTTGGCTCCCAAGGCCAGTTCAAACTGGTTGCAGATGCTCATGAGTCTGTGTGCTGACAACAGATCGGAGTAGAAAATGGTGTCGTCATCCATGTGCAGGCAGGCTTTGATCTGCAACTTACTGCTGCCTGGGGTAGTCACCTCTTTCAGGCTCACATCCTTCCTAATGGATTCGGCAAAGGTCCCATACAACATACAAATAAGGCAGGACACAGTGGGCAATCCTGCCTGACTCCTGATCTGGTGGGAAGCTTGCTGGTTCCCACTTGTTGATTGAGACGATTCTACTGATGTTGGTGCAGAGCAGTTGGATCCAACTGTGGATTCCCTCCCCAAAGCTCATTTTGGCTAGCACATCCCACATGCAGTTGCGCAATATACTATCAAAGCCTTCACCTGGTCCAGGCTGACACAGGAGTTGGCCTGGACATAGTCAATCTTATCTCAGACGAGCACAATGCTCTCAGAGATCTTCCTGCCCAGTACAGCACATGATTTAGTTGGTTGAATCACTGATCCCTAGAGCAGAAAGTCTAGAACACTGTTATTCACTGCTCTCACATCCTTCAATGTACATAGAAACCCAAATCTCTCAACTCCTGGGCCTCTTTTAGAAACATAAACCCTATGTTATGTCCTTCTGACCAAGCTGCATCACCACACGCTTCTCTGCTTCCTTATCAACACGTGATGAGTAAAGATATTACACAAAATATCAAGACTCGTGCCCTCTCAAGTATCATCAATAGCATACCCTTCACCCACTGGAGAGTCGAACTGTAGACACTTGACTGCCACGGTCATCCTCCAGTCGCTGTGCTGTGCTCTAAATACCACGCCATAGCTTCCTTTGCTGATATAATGCAGGTCCACCAACTTCTGATAGGGAACCACATCTAGGATTGACGAGATACTGGAGAAACTGCTCCCCCTGGAACACTCCATAACTTTAAAAATACTGTTTACTGCTCTATCTCTCTCCGATTCCGTCTCAGTACAGATTCTGATGTTTGTCCATTGCTGGAGGACGAGGTGGGGTCAGCTGCAGAAGAAACTAGACATTTTCACAGGAGAACGCCCCCTCCCGCATAACTCAATCTGGAACACACGCTGCCGGCTCGGTGTCTCAGCGAGAAGCTATGAATGCCTTGGCAGAGAGAGACAGCGAGCTGTTTTCTCAGTCACTTCCTCACAGGAACTCCCCAAAATTACAGCTCTTCCGCTCTTCAGGATCTGTCACTGCGCAGCCTTAACCCTGTCAGAAACCACGCCTTTTATGGGAAATAGAAAAATCTAGTTAATGTCGCTTCTCATCTTTTTTTCTGAAAGATTCCCCCAAGAATTGTCCTTTACGCGGTGATTGTACTAATTATGGAAGCGGACTTGAGATTCCGACAGTCATAGAAAGACTTATTCTGCTCTAGATATATATCTGGAGGCACAAGCTCTTCTGGGTAAGGTAGTTTTCAATTCGAAGCTGCGAAAGTTATGCGAAGAATGAGTGATGAATACCAGCTGCAGTATGTAGATCCGCGGTGCCATTTCATTTAAAGTGATTCCGACGCATTTATCAGAACTACCCTAGTTCCGCGCGAAAGCAATCTTTACTCAGAGGAAAGCAAATTGCAATGGCAGCAGTACTCCTGACCAACAAAATGCATTTTTATCTCGTTTTGCACACCGCCTGGTGTCCTGCAGCTTTCTAAAGCCAATGAAGTGTTCATTTGTTTTTGGAAGTTTGCTTACTATTGTAATTTAGGGAACGAACAGACCTGGCCAAAGAGAGTTGGGGCCAGGTCAATTAACTGTGTTGATTAATCAGCCAGTTTGGTTAATTGGTAATAATTTGCAAATAATAATATTCCAATAAATTGCAGAGGTCCACAAATTGGCAGGTTATGTTTGAAATATGCCAGCTACGGATCCCTTTCTTGTAGCAGATAGTGGCAATAATTATTTGGTGTGAATTGAGAGCAATACTGAGGAGAGGGGTCTAAACTTTTAGTTGAAGTTGATGTTAAGATAAAGTTAAAAAATCACACAATACCACGTGTATTTTTATAAATGACCTGGAAGAGGGGTTAGAAGGTTGGGTGAGCAAGTTTGCGGATGATACGAAAGTCGGAGGAGTTGTTGACAGTGAGGAAGCATGTGGCAGGTTACAGCAGGATATAGAGAAGCTGCAGAGCTGGGCAGAAAGGTGGCAGATGGAATTCAATGTAGCTAAGTGCGAGGTGATTCACTTTGGGAAGAATAACAAAAAGATGGGGTACTGGGCTAATGGTCGGATACTTGGTAGTGTGGATGAGCAGAGGGATCTTGGTGTCCATGTACACAGATCTCTGAAAGTTGCCACCCAGGTAAATAGTGCGGTGAGGAAGGCATATGGCGTACTGGCTTTTATTGGTAGAGGAATTGAGTTCCGGAGTCCTGAGGTCATGATGCAGTTGTATAAGACTCTGGTACGGCCGCATCTGGAATATTGTGTGCAGTTTTGGTCGCCATACTATAGGAAGGATGTGGAGGCATTGGAACGGGTGCAGAGGAGGTTTACCAGGATGTTGCCTGGTATGGAAGGAAAATCGTATGAGGAAAGACTGAGGCACTTGGGGCTGTTTTCACTAGAGAAAAGAAGGTTTAGGGGTGACTTGATTGAGGTGTACAAGATGATTAGGGGGTTAGATAGGGTCGACAGTATGAACCTTTTCCCGCGTATTGAGTCGGGTATTACAAGGGGGCATAGCTTTAAATTAAGGGGGGGTAGATATAGGACTGATGTTAGGGGTAGGTTCTTCACTCAGCGAGTCGTTAGTTCATGGAATGCCCTGCCAGTAACAGTGGTGGACTCTCCCTCTTTATGGGCATTTAAGAGGGCATTGGATAGGTATATGCAGGATAGTGGGTTAGTGTAGTTTAGGTGGGCTTGGATCGGCGCAACATCGAGGGCCCAAGGGCCTGTACTGCGCTGTATTCTTCTATGTTCTATGTTCTATGTCATAGAGCAGCGCTCCAAAAGCTAGTGCTTCCAAATAAAGCTGTTGGACTATAACATGGTGTTGTGATTTTTTAACTTTGTCCACCCCAGTCCAACACTGGCACCTCCAAGTCATGATATTAAGAAAGGATACATCTATATCCATAAAAGCAAAGTGTCAGTATGCCTATTCATTTGTTAGCAAACTGCTCCAAGTTGCTTATGCCAAACTCAACCAGACCTGGTGGGACAATAATTGAAAACCAAAGGGCATGTTGTAGCGGAGTTGGCAACTATTCACCATGTTCTTTGATCTAACATGGGATGCTCCAGCCTTGTCTATGCTGTGTCCCCACTGACGTTGTAATTGAGATTTGCTTTACAACCTTAATCTCCAAACACACCAAGACGGAGTGCAGCAGATTTACCATTGTAAATGCTGAATAATTTTCTGCTTTTTCATACTTTTCTTTTATGTAAGTTATCTTCTGAGACAGTACATGTCATGATATGTAATGGAAAGTAACAGGTGGCACACACAGCCGGGGAAGAATAGAGGTTAGAGAAAAATGTCAATAACTTGATCAAATGACAAAAATCAAGAAGTACCAGTGTTTCAAGGAAAAGACAAAGACCTTTTAAGGAAGCTTTAAATATAATTAAGAACAGCATCTTCCCTGCTATTATCAGACTTAATTATGTAGTTGATGTTTTTCTGTACCCTCTCTGTAGCTGTAACACTACATCCTACATACTGTTGTATTAGAATCAAAAAGTGTGGTGCTCGAAAAGCACAGCTGGTCAGACAGCATCCAAGGAGCAGGAGAGTCGACATTTCAAATATAAGCTCTTCATCAGGAATCAGAACTGTGCTGTTACCCTGATGCACTTACGTAAGGTATGATTTGTTTGGTTAACGTGCAAAGCAATATTTTTCACAGTATCTTGGTACATGACAATAAAACTACATGAAGAAGGGCTTATGCCCGAAACGTCGATTCTCCTGTTCCCTGGATGCTGCCTGACCTGCTGCGCTTTTCCAGCAACACATTTCCAGCTCTGATCTCCAGCATCTGCAGACCTCACTTTCTCCAATAAAACTATATCAAATCGAATGATTCTCCTCACAATTGTAGATCAGTTATATGAATATAATAGGTGGAATCAAGAGCTAGTGTCTTGGGTACTGATTAAACAGTAAGTTTTGATTGACATCCTTGTGAACCATCTGACCCACTGAATACTCTGATAGGGATATCAGAATAAAAACACTTCTTGCAAAACAACAGAAAACATAACAGTTGAGTAGAGCCACTGAGGGTGCTCCGTATTTTGGCTCAAGAAGGAAGAAATACTAATGTGATCTACCTTGAAATACTCAATGTTTTAACAAATACTGAAAATGCAGTCAGTGATGTTGAGAATGTGATACTTCGGGTGTGGCCTTTGACACGGAGGATGAAATATTCAGAGTATTAATTAAACATTGACAACATAGGTGCTGATGTAGTTCTTGATATCAGGTTTTTGAAGTCATACTGAGAATGTAAACAGTGGTTAGTTGTTATAATCTGATTAGAAAATCTTGCTGTTTAAAGAAAACATCTGATCATCCAGCAGTTAACCAACAGATAAGATAGAGTCATAGAGATGTACAGCATGGAAACAGTGAATATAACAAGTAAAGCTGAAAGAAGGGGAAGAAATGGGAGTTGGTTCACAATTTGAACTCAATATTAAGTCCGAAGTGTGTAAAGTGTCGAGTTTGAAGTTGGGGTGTTGTTCCCCCAGCTAGCGCTGTGATTCACTGGAGTATTGCAGCATGCTGAGGACAGACAAGTGGGCATGTCAGCAGGACGCTGTGTTAAAATGACTGGCTACGGGAGGGTCAGGGTCATTCGCCCACAGACTGATAGTGTTCTGCAAAATGGTCACCCAGTCTGTGTTTAGTTTCTCCAATGTTGAGTCGGCCACATTGGGTGCAATAAATGCAATATTCAAGGTTGGAGGAGGTACGGGTGAAATGTTTCACCTGGAAAGACTGTTAAGGCCCTTGGATGGTGAGCAGGGAGGAGGTGAAGGAGCAGGTGTTATACCTTCTGCAGTTACGTGGGAAGATGCCGTGGGAAGGGGGATGGTTTCACTGGTTGCTGAATGGATTAAGGCGTCTAGCAGTATCTGTGAAGAGAGATCAGAGTTAATGTTTCGGGTCCAATAACCCTTTTTCTTTCGGTTTTTATTAAGCAAACATTTGATTTCGACTCTAACACAACAAGCCATAGGGATTCTTTTACACATCTATGATTATATTTACATATGCTGAGATACTAGGACGGTCTGATAAATGAACAAGCTCCTAAATAACTAGCAGAAGGACCTCAGACAGTGGTCTTGTCCCACTGCACCTTGGCAGCACCTGCCCCAAGCACTAGTGCATCCCTCAGCACGTAGCCCACTTGCATGCTCTGGTCAGGTTTGTTGGCATCAGACAATGTGGCTAGTTTGCTTAGGCAGGCTAGTTGGTCCAGACTGGCTTCATCTCTTACTGTGAGCATTTTTAAAAAGTTACATCTTGTTTATAAGGATCTATGTTTCTGAAGAAATTTGTGCTCACTAGAGTTTGGAGGAGGAAGTCTACCTTAAATAAATGTAAATGAGCATATTTCCCACTTGTGCCTCACAAGACCGTGACTTTAAATGTAATTCCAGTTGACTGGGGAGATAATGAATATTCCTGGCTGCTAAAGAGGTTCCTGAGTACAGATATATCAGGGAACTTGATACCAGAACTTTAATCTGCCAAAGGAAACAGAACTTTTGTCTTCTGCTCAATACAGTCCCATCCTTGCCCTCCTGACAGCTCCTGGCAAGTTTGGAGGATTCACCCTTGGTTCAGCAGTTACTTCAGATAAAGGTCTGCTTTTAGTTTTCAAATTTCAGGTAGCAATATAAAAGCCGAAGCTGAGACAGTTTCTGAACTGCTTTTCTGAACCAGTCTTTCCTTCTGATTAAGTCCTGAGGTAAGTCAAAGCAAAGAACCTCACTAAGCTCCATCCATTTTTGAAACACAGACAGCCTCGTTCAAGTTGAAAATGGTCAGTAAATACCTTTTCAATTCCAACGATTTCCTCAATTTTGGAAAATAGCACATGTGATGGAATAACTGAAGATATCATGTCTCCAGTATTTTCACTACGTGCGCTTACCCATTTTTATTATGACTTTAACTTCTTTAATTGTGATTGTATCCAGTAAACATAAGTTATCTTTCGAATTGTAATTCTGTTAAGTGGTATGGCCTTCTAGCCTCTCGATATTTAGCAGGATTTCCCCACGAAATTTACATTTAAAATTTAATTACTAAAACTAAAACTAAAAAGCCATACCTCTGAAACATGTGATTATGATCATATGCAACATGTAACATAGTAGAATTATATTGTAAAAGTTGTAAACTATTGAACTAAAACAAAACAATATACAAATGAAAGAAAATTCATTAAAAATATTTTTTGCCAAAAAATCTTTTAGAGTTTAACTATTTTGTTTCATATTTGTGTATGCAAAATGGTTAGTTAGAATAATTGTTTGAGAGAAGGTAATTATGACAACTGTTGAATGAATTCTCTTGAATGTAAAAAATGCTTTAAATAAATATCTTCTATAAAAAACATTTGTGGTCTGATTTTCAGTTTTAATCCCTATCTCATTTAGTCCATAAAACCATAGGAACAAAATCTCACTTTATTTCATCATACAAGCATTTGTTTCTTTTACTTGTCAAATAATTTATAAACTTCCATCCAGATGTAGGATGTGTAGCCCAACTTGGAAATCATTTTGAGGATCAAGGAAAGTTACAAAGATCTATGGGATAAGGTAGTGGAATTGGCAAAAAAGAATGTCGGTGTGTAAGAGGGTGCATTTAAAATACTTACAGACGTAACGGTGAATTTATTAATGATTTTGATGATATCGTTGTTAACGTACTGTGTAATGTTGGATTCCCCCACAGTTAGGGAAGGAAGTCAAGGAAATGGAGAGATTTAACACGGAGTCGCGCTTTTGCATAGAAAGTTGAGAAGCTGTGGAATGTATAACTGGAGTTAATGATTCAAGTGGAGACTGAGAAGCAGTTAAATAAGTGATTGTAGAAAAAGAAGAATAAAGATAATGCAACGAGGTAACCACATGTGATTAAGGTTATTAAATAGGGTAAAATTTTCTGGTTTTTCTCATGGCTGTTTGGAGGTGGGAAGGATATGTAGTTTAGACAAGTTGGCAAACCTCCAAAATGTTATATTGAAATCTGAGTTTTTAATCTTATTTCTGTTTTTACATGTCTGTGTAATTATTCAATTGAAAGCACACACCTACATACAGTAATGTGTATAAATCAGGGATTATTTTCTTTATGCAAAAGGGGGATGTTGTGTTTCACAGTAGATGTGCAACATGCCCTTAAGAGATATGCTGATGATGTCATTTTGTGTCATGGCATTTGATTTAACAGTATAAAGCTCATGAAAACTGAAAGAACTGCAGATGCTGGAAATCAGAAACAAAAACAGAAGTTGCTGGAAAAGCTCAGCAGGACTGGCAGCAGATAAGTCAGAGATAACGTTTCAGGTCTAATGACCCTTCCTTCGAATGTTCTAAGGAGCGATCACTGAACCTGAAACGTTGACTCTCTTATTTCTCTCCACAGATGCAGCCAGACCTGCTGAGCCTTTCCATAAATTTCTATTTCTGAGCTCTATTCTCTTGCAGCATGACATGTTGAGGAAAGTGTGCTATAATACATCCAAATTACTTTAACTCCAGACACCAAGTGCCTGTCATTATAATGTAGGAGGTAATAGATGCTGTTAGAAAGATTAATCATTTTCTCCAATATTATGTGCCTTGTGTCTCTTTTTCATGTTCTAGCTGTGATAGCTGCAGATCATGACTGCATCACACCATATCATGGTATTGTCACACTGGGAAGTGCTTGAAGTTTTCGCTGGAGATTAAATAAAGTCCCATCTCCAGAGACCTCGCAAGCTAGCCTTATCCAAACATGAAAGAAGCCTATGTGATATAATAAGTACTTTTACACATCATTTTGGGTTATTTTAAAATTAATCCAGTGGAGAAAAGAGATAGTAAATGAATCTAGCTACATACTTAGCATACTAAAGTGAAAAGGTTTAATTGTTTAAATTAACTTTGTACTATGACATCAAAATTCTCTTTCAATTTATATTTGAGTCTTACTTCAAACTTGAGAATTAAAATTAATTTTTGGGCAACTGAATTAATTAAGTGTGGAAACTCCATCTCCGAAGACCAACAAACCACCTGAAATTGATTTAAGCATCAGATTCAGATATTACAAAGGTACTAACTTCCCTGTTTCAACTGAAAAGTCTTTACTAATATCTGGGAACTTATCTCAAAATTAGGAAAACTATTTCCCAGATCAGTCAAACAACAGCCCGATATAGTCATACTCACTGAATCATAGGTTACAGCCAGCTTCCAAGGCTCATTCACATCCATAACTTTGTACATCCTGTTCCTCCATTAGCACACACACACAATCACAAAGGTGTGGCATGAGAGTCCTCAATGTTAATCCTAGTAATTGCATCTGTTCAGTTCTATTCACAAAGCAGGAGTTCCTGGCAATGATCAACAACTGTTTGTTCTCGACATTCAATAGAATAGCCATTTCTGAGACTCACATCATCAACATTCCATTTCTATTGACTAGAAGCATAACTGGGTAAATTACAGGAATACTGTGCGTACGAGAGCAGATCAGTAATTTTGCAACAGGTATCTCACTTTCTGAATGCCCAGTGCATTTCCATTGTTAATCAGGCACAAGTCCGGAACATGACAAAAACTCACCGCTTAACTTAATTATACAGCTGTAACAATACTCAAGGATCTCAACAGCACCTCAGCTAAAGCAGCCCATTCCTGGTCTTAACAATCATTCCCTTAGCCACCTGAGCTGTAGTGTGTAGCATCGATACGATGCACTGCAGTCAAGACTTCTTCAACAGCACCTCCCAATCAGACAACTGCTACATTTTTGTAATCTGCAGTAAATTCTAATTCATCTGTTGTGTGAGTAACATATTTGTGTCAACTTGTCCCCTCATTTCTTTTATAAATTTTGTTTAGCTTGTAATATTTTTTCCCAATTCTGTTGAGGGGTAGTGTATGAATTATTAATTTTTCTGTTTCTTCACAGATATAGCCCAACCTACTGAGCATTTCCAGCATTTCTTGTTTATGTTCCAAAGTGCTAATACTTTCCTAGCCGTGGTGTAGCATCTTCGGAATTGACCATCTCTCAGTCAGAAGCTGTCATCTGCACAGTTAAAGTATTGGCATTTGGAAAAGAATGAGGGTATATATCACTTGAGGAGAGATGGTAAATCTTGTGTTGACATTTCTTACAGCTGCCACTTGTAATGGATGTGTGATGCTTAATGCATGTAGAATGCAGAGGCTCAATATAGATTTCACCAACAAGTGGAGAGGAGTTATGTGTCACTTCTTTATCTCTGCTGTTCTAAAGAGGTATTAACTTTTCATCCAATACTGGATTGGAATCCTGTATATACATCATGTTAGGTCACTAACAATAATACCGACTGTTAAAATGAACAATTATTAGAAATTAACATCTAATTTTATTGGGCACTTATCATAATGAAATGGGAAAACTTAGAAATAGGGCACTGCACAGGAAAATTGCCAAGGTAGAGGGATTCTAAGAGATTAATCTTTCCTTTAAATAGCCTATGATAGGAAAAGCTGAGAATATGAAAGTTGTCCATGAAAATTTCTTGTCCATGGGAAAACACAGGTTAGGAAGATCCAGACGTCTTAGAGATAAAACCCGAAAGCCTTTATCATTAGAGACAATCAAATGAAGAAAGCTGTTAAGAATATGATCTAATGATGCAATGCTGATATGAAAGATACATGAAATGTTTGCTGAGATTGTGGTTACCATAGATCTAGAGAAGTTTGAGGAGGAAGAGGGATAAACTCTTAGCACTCTGGCAACCTCATGAACTCTTAGCATTTGCCTGTACCTGTGTTTTTGTTTGGCCGCTGTGTACCTATTATTTACTTATCTATGCTATTTAACTCTGTGATCTGGCTGTATTGCTCGGAAGACAAAGCTTTTCACTTTGTCTTGGTACACATGACAATAAATTCAATTCAATTCAAATTGTGTGAGCCAGGAGAAAGGAGACCTTTCCTCAGCCTTCTGTGATACTGAGAAATCTAGAAATGGGAAACAACATGAGAGACAAGGAAGAGGGAGAGAAGCATGAAAAACAAAGCTGGAAGAGGAGAAATCATTGTGGACTCCTGGCTCTGTCATTATATGGCAAGTTCACTGCCACATGAGACTGTAAATCACTATCACAGTTTACAACTATAGTTTACCTGAAAACTTTAAAAACCTGACTTTATTCATTAAATTTGCCTCACGATTGAACTTTTATGGCCAGTTGATTGTCATACCAATTAGGAGCTCGAAAGTACCAAAAGCAATGAGTACCAGTTGATGTTGAAATCTTCGTCTTGTAACTGAATTCCTGTTTTCCAACCTCAAATAATCCATTTGGCCTTTTCCAGCAAAAGATTAAGTTTAGGGTTCCTGAAATTGAAAGTTCCCTGCTATGGTGGTTGCTCCTAAAACTAGATAACTCATGGCCTGAATGGCTAGGCCTGAATCCAGAAAGGGTAACCTTTGAGCAGTGCGGTCTGATGGGACTTTCAGGACAGGTCAAGCACAAAACATCTGCACTAGACAAGACGGCTGCAGACTACCACTCGGTTAGCTCAGTCATGGCTCATGGGTTGCACCCTGATTCTGATAACTGTTCCCCTTGGTAGGCCTATCCTCTGAGCCTGGAACTGCCCTATGTGCAGCTACTTTGTCTAGCTTCTCTGTCCCTGCCTAAAATTTTGACCTGCATTTGCTCAATTCTGTCTTTGCATTTGCTCGCTCTACTTTAAGCTTTACATGTTCAACCTTTCTCCTTTTTGCTTGTCCCATTGTAATGAAATAAAACACAAATTAACAGTTGAACGGAGCTTTATGTAATGAACCAGAAACTTACTAAATTAAAATAATGATGTCTGGATTGATGATGCAGCCAGGAGAAAGTGTGGGCTGCAGATGCTGGAGATCGGATTCGCAAATATGCTGCTGGAAAAGCACAGCATCCGAGGAGCAGGAGACTCATTGTTTCCGGCAAAAATGCTTCATCAAGGAATCCTGATGAAGGGCTTATGCCCAAAACGTCGATTCTCCTGCTCCTCGTATACTGCCTGATCTGCTGTGCTTTTCCAGTACCACACTCCTGACTGATGATGCACCCAGTCCCTATGGCACCCACTGGCCTCTGTACAATTCCCTTTGTGCTGATGTTAGTGAGAAACATACAGGTCCCGGGCTCCATGGGATTCACTCCCACATCCTGATGACCAGATGGAACATGATGGGGATCGAACCTCTTCTGGACCTGGGTTTATCGGAATCGGACTCTCAGCCCTGAGCCATGAAAAGACAGTCTCAGCAATGCTGAGACTATGTCCAGGCTACCGAAAAGGCTGTTAGGATGGGTCAGAAAAAGAGACAAAGTAAATCCCACCTGGACGGCAAAATTATCCCCAATGAATTTGAAATGGGGCAAGGCAGGTCATAGTCCAGGCTTTCCTGCCAGGAGCATTCCTGTCCCCCAGGTTCTCAGGAACCTCACTCAGAGGTGGGACGAGGTGAGCCCCTCAGTTTACAAGGTGCTGATCAACTCCAGGAAGACTGAATGTTATCATGTCAACCAGATAAAAGCACATGGCTCCTAAAATGTAAACCACCATTTTCACATGTCCCTGGAAGAATTTGAGACCCTGGACTCCAGGCCCTCACAGTTAACTCTATTCTCTGTGGGTTGAGGAATTGCTGGTGGAGAACCAACCTGTAGCTCATCAGAAAAGGAAACCGATAGTGGTCCTACCACATATTGGGGAATTTAAGTGGCATCGGAACTCACAGAGGTGTCAGATCCGATGCTCCAGTGTCGTTGACAAGTCAGTCCCCAACAGCCAGAGCCCACCCACTTAGAGTTATGACTCCATCATCAGAAACATGTGCACCACCGCCTGCAATTGGTTTAGCTTTAGAACCTAACAGCCAGCCCAGCTACCACATTCCTGAGGCAGCTTTACAATCCGACAGCTAGCCCAGCTACCACATTCCTGAGGCAGCTTTACAATCCGACAGCTAGCCCAGCTACCACATTCCTGATGCAGCTTTAGAAAACAAATAAAAGTAGAAATACTGGAATACAAACTAGACAGGCAGGAGGCGGGAAGAACACAGCAAGTCAGGCAGCATCAGGAGCTAGAGATGTCAACATTTTGGGCATAATCCTTATTCAGGACTGGGACCTGCAGATAAAGGGGATGGCGGGGCAGGTTGGTAAAGTGGGGATAGATGAAGACAGGTAGAGGGTACGACCTGGTTGGTCAATGAGAGGAATGAATCCAGTCCAGCAGCCAACCCAGCTACCACATTCCTGAGGCAACTTTGCTTTTTTCCAGATAGTATAATTTCACAAATAAAATCTTCTGCCTGACCGGAAGATGTTCTATCTACTTCATGTCTTTAAAGGCCACCTTCAATCCACTGGCTGAGTTGCTCTCAGAACAATGTAATTGTTTTTTTCACCTTCTTGTCCTGGCTCACTTCTGGTCCCAAGGATCCCTGTGAGACTTTGCAGCATTTTTATTCCTTTTCTTCCAGGTGGTCTATTTTGACAAAGTGCCAACACTCTATAAAGCCAAGTGTAATCTCTCCACATGTACATGTACCTCAAAATGTACATTACAGTCAGGCTCGGATTCATGAGCCAAAAATCAAAATCAAAACTGATAACGGAAGAGAATTAGGGAAGGGAGGTCAGATATTGAATGGAGACAATAACAGATGCTACCTTGACCTCTGTCCCCCAGAATGTAAGCACACATAAGGGCCACTGCAGTGATCACTGGCTTAATCCTGTTGATCACATCCACCCTTTGAAAGTGTTTGGTTACACGGGATCCATGTGGTTTGCCCCCACTGGACACAGGTGAGTGTGAGGATGGAGTTCTGCAGGATACACCCTAACAAAACTGACATGTTTGTGTATAACAACCAACGGGCGGCATACAAAAGGATAAATGGCAGCTTGAACAATTGCTACCTCAGCATAGAACCCACTGGCAATTGGTGGGGACCACCCAATAGCAGGTGCACTGAGCTAAGATGCTATGGGCTCGCTGAAAGGATTGGAATGGGGAACAGAAGTGAAACTATGCTGAGCAAACAAGAACAGAAGAGACTGCTCACAGACACAGAGGAACATCTAAAATATGTGCTGATTGTTTTGAGAACCCACACTTTCTGATTGTATGTCTACCGACAATATATTGTTCATCAACACTGCATTGTTCTTCATTGTGTTAATTTGTTAGCATTTATTTTTGGCTTTTCAATCGCTGTATAATTTAAAGTTTTAGATAATTGAGGGGACCAGGTGCTGTCCAGTGCCTCTAGTGTATTTTATGAATAAAATTGTGTTGAATGGCAGATTGATTCTGACCCGTTTGTCTCACAAGTACAGTACATGAATAAAATGAGTTTGTGTAGAAATTGGCCGAAGTATTTAAAGCATGAACAACACTCCCAGTTATGTTTCTGCTTCTAGTGCTGCCTTTATTCTTTACATAGCAGCAGATTTTATATCCTCCAGATACATAAGGACTCCAACTCTTTCAAATGTATGTTATATTCAGCCAGCTTTCCAGTCTGCCAGCTATTTCTAGATTAATCTCATCCTCCCCACTGACAGAGGTAACTGAAATTTCAGCTGGTGATACATGGCTGACACTCTATTGGATATTGAACTTAGATGACCCTGTAATTTTAAGCAAGGTTAAAACTTTTACAAAATATAGTTGGAAATCTAGCTCCACACACTGCTAGTTCAACTGTTCCCCTGGAAATTTAAAGTTAGCCAGCTATCAAAGATGCTAAAATACAGTGGGCAGCAACCTTGACAGTTATTCCTGACTAATTAGCCAGGGTCCTGCCTCAGCCAAGACTTACAAGCTCATCAGGAGATCCCTTCATGAATCTCAGAATCCCTACAGTGTGGAAAAAGGCCATTTTGCCCATCAAGCCTGTGAGGAGCATCCCACCAAGACGCATCCCCAATCCTGTTCCTGCATTTTCCATGTCTAATTCGCCTAACTTATTAATTCCTGGACACTATGGGCAATTTAGCATGGCCAATCCACCTTTGCTGCACATAGAGTCATAGAGATGTACAGCATGGAAACAGATCCTTCGATCCAACCATCCATGCCGACCAGATATCCCAACCCAATCTAGTCCCACCTGCCAGCACCCGGCCCATATACCTCTAAACCCTTCCTATTCATATATCCATCCAAATGCCTGTTAAATGTTGCAATTGTACCAGCCTCCACCACTTCCTCTGGCAGCTCATTCCATACACGTTCCACACTCTGCGTGAAAACGTTGCCCCTTAGGTCTCTTTTATATCTTTCCCCTCTCACCCTAAGCCTATGCTCTCTAGTTCTGGACTCCCCCACCCCAGGGAAAAGACTTTGCCTATTTATCCTATCCATGCCCCTCATAATGTTGTAAACCTCTATAATGTTACCCCTCAGCATCCGACGCTCCAGGGAAAACAGCCTTAGCCTGTTCAGCCTCTCCCTGTAGCTCAGATCCTCCAAACCTGGCAACATCCTTGTAAATCTTTTCTGAACCCTTTCAAGTTTCACAACATCTTTCCGATAGGAAGGAGACCAGAATTGCATGCAATATTCCAACAGTGGCCTAACCAATGTCCTGTACAGCCGCAACTTGACCTCCCAACTCCTGTACTCAATACTCTGACCAATAAAGGAAAGCATACCAAATGCCTTCTTCACTATCCTATCTACCTGCGACTCCACTTTCAAGGAGCTATGCACTCCAAGGTCTTTATGTTCAGCAACACTCCCTAGGACCTTACCATTAAGTGTATAAGTCCTGCTAAGATTTGATTTCCCAAAATGCAGCACCTCGCATTTATCTGAATTAAACTCCATCTGCCACTTCTCAGCCCATTGGCCCATCTGGTCAAGATCCTGTTGTAATCTGAGGTAACCCTCTTCGCTGTCCACTACATCTCCAATTTTGGTGTCATCTGCAAACTTACTAACTGTACCTCTAATGCTCTCATCCAAATCATTTATGTAAATGACAAAACGCAGAGGGCCCAGCAACGATCCTTGTGGCACTCTACTGGTCACAGGCCACCAATTTGAAAAACAACCCTCCACCACCACCCTCTGTCTTCTACCTTTGAGCCAGTTCTGTATCCAAATGGCTAGTTCTCCCTGTATTCCATGAGATCTAACCTTGCTAATCAGTCTCCCATGGGGAACCTTGTCGAACACCTTACTGAAGTCAACATCTTTGAGAGGAAACTGGAGCAGCCAGAGGAAATTCATGCAGATACCAGGAGAATGTGCAAACTCTACACAGACAGTTGCCTGACGGTGGAATTGAACCCATATCCCTGGCACTGTGAGGTAGGAGTGTTAACCACTGAACCACCACTAGCAAGTGTCTGTACCACACAAAAGGACATTTAGGCACTTTCTGAAGAGGTCAGAAAACTGGCACTTACCCTGGGAAAAAATAACAGAGTGCCTTGTTCCCAATTATACCAAGTGTCAACATTTTTTGACATGCATTTTCTTAATGAGTCAAACCTAGAACTCCAATCCCAAGTGGGCATTATGAAGGTTCCAGACATCTCTTTTAATTCTGTCAAGTAATTTCTGGGCCTTTAAAAAGCAGACCACACAAGTACAATTCTACTGTTGGACCTGATTAATTCAAACTCTTATCAAATGAGCCGCCACTTCAGACATTCCAAAAATAAAATATACTTCACTTGCCAAATGTTGCTTATCTCTCACAAACAGCCAATTCTCAGCCTCAGCCTTGAACCATGGTGTCAAGGACTGCAACCAAAGCTGTTTCAGCTTAATGTGGGAAACACAAACAGTGTACTCGGCCCTGCACGCATCGTTTCACACTTACACACAACTTTTTGGGATCGAACACAGAAATGGTGATGATTCCACACATTTCTGTCATGAAAGGTTCATTTTATTTTCATGGCTTTTCAAGGGAGTGCACTGCCTTTCAGGGCTGACAGATGTATCATGAGTAACTCACACATTTATTCTCCCTTACAGGACAGTGGTCTGCTCCCTAAAGCTGCAGAAACATTTGCTTCTTACAAATTCAGTGCGGGTTCTGGAAGATGCTGAAACATTTCAGGACGACTTCGCAGTTTTTACACACTCTGAAAGTTTGCAGCTGATGCAAGATTCAAAAAGAGATTTCTCAATATTATAAAGCAAAGAACTACTGGAGATCTGAAACAAATAAAAACAGAAATTGTGTGAGAGATTCAATAAATGACAGCATCTATGAAGAGAAAACAGTGTTAATGTTTTCAGTCCAGCAACCCTTCTTCAGAACTCGAGTTCAATTGTATAAGAATTTGGTGAGACCCCATCTGGAGTGTTGTGTGCAGTTTTGCTTTCCTTACCTCAGAGGAACTTTTATTGCTATAGAGGGAGTGCAACAAAGGTTCACAAGATTTATTCACTGATTCAGATTGGATGCATTGAGAATTGATGAGACAGTTCATGAAGAGGCGAAGTGATGGCCTAGTGGTATTATTGCTGTTAATTCAGAGGTCTAGATAATGTTCAAGGAACCTAGAATTGAATCCTGACACAGTAGATGGTGGAACTTGAGTTCAATAAAAACAAATCTGGAATTAAGAGTGTCATGATGTCCATGAATCCACTGTTGATTGTCAGAAAAAGCCCATCTGGTTCACTAACATCCTTTAGGGAGGGAAGCTGCCATCCTTATCCAGTTTGGCCTACATGTGACTCCAGACCCACAGCAATATGGTTGACTCTTAACTGCCCTCTGGGCAATTAAGGATGGGCAATAAATGTTGCCTAGCCAGCGATGCCCTCATCCCCTGTATGAATAAGTTTTTTAAAAGTAAGAAGAAAGCCTTAATGTAACAAATGCAAGCCATAACCCAGACCTTGGAAATGCAATAGATTCAGCAGCATCAATACGCTTTGAAAATCAGTTGAGCCATCAATTTCTGTGTCAAAAATTTAGTTGAACAAAGAGGAAAAGTATAGGCTAGTTACATCTTACAAAAAATGCTGTTTGTTTATTAAGAATCAAATATAGTTCACTAGAAGGAGACATAAATGAATTCAACATCAGACTGACTGCTTTGAAGCTACAACAAGTCAGAGGATTTAAAAATAAATTCAAAAGCTTTATTAAAAATATAAACAGTATTCCTTTAACCTGCTGACAATAATAAATGGGAACACACTTATTAATTTTTAAATCTCAAATCCTTTGTGCAAACAATCCCTCGAATTTACTGTAAACAGTAGTAATACTTTAATTACTACATTACTTATTTGGCATCTGTGACATGTTAATCATTTTTTGATGGACATATTAGGAAGGGCATGTAGAACTATGGAAAGGACTGAAATAACAAAACTAATATTTCAGGTTTTTTTTAATTGTGATTTCTCCTTCTCTTATTAGTTTTACTAAAGAAAATAACTTTGATGAATGTAGTACATTTCACAACTTCAGGACACTCTAAAGAGCTACAGCCAATTAGCTGTTTAGGTGTGGTGTTCATTATAGGAAATATAGCAGCTGATTTGCATGCTACAAGGCCTGATGATCGAAAATGAGATCATGACTAGATAATCTGTCATGTATAAATAGATACATTTTTGGAAATAGCCTGCAGGTCTTACAGTATCTATTGAGCGAGAAAAAAAAACAGAACTAATGTTTTGGGTCATGACCCTGCATATAGAGACTCTATTTCTTTCTCTATAGCTGCTGCCTGATCTGCATTTCCAAACTTTTCTGTTTTTCTCATTTCAGGTTTATGTTCTCTTTACTATTTTGCTTTTGTATTTTTTTTAATGTTGTTTGATGGTTAAATGTTTTTGGCCAGGAAATGAGGGAACACTCTTTGCCTTTCATCAGGTAGTGTGATGGAATTTGTACACATACCTAAGGAGAACAGTCTTTTCAGAAGAGTCTTTAACCCAAATTACAGTCTGCAGTTTTGGAGTGACACTTAAAGTCACAACCTTTTGCCTTAGAACTAAGACTGCTATTAACAAGTATGAGTCAAGTTTAACAATTACAACCCTGCTTTGCTGCTTCCCCAACCCTCCCCTAAGATCCCACTCACCCTCATCATAGGAAACAGAGTATCCAAACCAAAACACTATTCTTGTTAAGAATTGGTGCCACTCAACAGCTTAACTTTATTCATTTATGTTTAGTCCAACATTCTTATGTCTTATTGTGGCCTCTGGGTTCCACAATCTCAAAATCTGTCCAAATCCATTAACATCTTTTCACGTAGAGTGGAGGGCTCCAAATCCTGATAAAAAAGAATTGCCCCATTATCCCTTCATATCACTTAGAGGTGAAGACTATTTTCTCTCTGGGGAAAGGCTTTGGAAACCTGAAATGCAAAGGGACTTGGGAGTCCTAGTTCAGGATTCTTTTAAGGTTAACATGCAGGTTTGGTTGGTGGCTAGGAAGGTAAATGAAGGAAGGTTAGCCTTCATTTCAAGTAAGCTACAATAGAAGAGTAGAAATATACTGCTGAGGCCATCTAATGCTTTGGTCAGACTGTATTTAAAATATTGTCAGCAGATTTGGTCCTATATCTAAGGAACGATATGCTGGCATTGGACAGAGTCTAGAGGAGGTTTACAAGATGATCGCAGCCATGAAGGGCTTATCATATGAGGAGCAGTTGAGGACTCTAGGTCTGTACTCAATGGAGTTTCGAAGAATCAGAGGGGATCTAATTGAAGTGGACATGGGGAAGATGTTCCTGCTAGCAGAAGAGACTAGGACCCAAAGGCACAGCCTCAGGGTGAAGAAATGACCCTTTAGAACTGAAATGAGGAGGAATTTCTTCAGCCAGAGAGTAGTTAATCTTTGGAACTCATTTCCAAAGAGGGGTGTGGAGACTAAGTCATTGAGTGCATTTACGACAGTGATAGATAGGGGGGAATTAAGGTTACGGGAGAAGGCAGGAGAATGGGATTGAGAAACATATGAAATGGCAGAGCAGATGTAATGAGCTGAGTGGCCTAATTCTACTCCAGTATCTTATGGACTTATGGTCTAATGGTCCAATTCTAATTATTTAGAAATATAGAAACTGAGAACATAGAAAATAAGAATAGGAGTAGGCTATTTGGACCTTCGTGTCATAAACCCCATTCGTTATGATCTTGGCTCATTATCCACCTCAAAATCGTTTTTCTGATTTTCCCTTCCATATCCTTTAATCCCTTTAGCCCCAAGTGCTATATCTAACTCCTGCTTGAAAATGTACATGTTTTGGCCTTGATTGCTTTCTGTGGTAGCAAGTTTCACAGACTCACCGCTCTCTGGGTGAGTCTCCCCATTAGGTGGCAAATCACCTCTAGCAATTGGAGTTTCCAGTCACAATGGACTTTTTAAGATGGCAGCGCTAGCAAGGTGACATCTTGGAGGAAGGTGGCTGGAGCAGGACTCTTGGCGAGGTAACGGCAGAAGCCTAGCCTGCCAGAGGATCCAGAGACTCCAGGTTAGGGTAGGCCCAGAGGTGGAGATTCCTGGTTATTGATGAGGTGACAATGGCAGCTCCTGATTGTGATAAGCTCAGAGCCAAGGATTCTTAGTTATCGACAAGGTGATGGCAACAGCTTCTGGTTGTGGTAAGCTCAGAACCGGGGACTCTTGGTTATTGATGAGGTGATGGCAGAAGCTCCTGGCTGTGGTAGGCCTGGAGCCAGAAGATCCTGGTTATTAGTAAAGCGACAGCGGTGGCAGCATCAACACAGTGGTGGCATCTGTGAGATGGGCACAGTGGTGAGCAGACAATGCCTTAAGAGTGGCGACTCCTGCATTGATGGGACTGATACAGGCAGGGGCAAGGTGGTGAAGGTGCAGGTAATGTTGATGATGGCTCAGAATGTAGATACAGGTCCTCCTGTTATAATGCGAGTTTCGTCAGATCAAATTTGTTGTAATGTGACACTGTTTCCAAAGTGCAAAATTTTAAAATGCATGTAATACAATTACATTGCCAACACTTTAAGCAATGTTTCTAAAGCACAATGTTTCTGTGATGCAGGGTTGCACAAGAATGCAACCATCACGTTATAGAAGAACTGGCTGTAGACTCTGTCAGTTATGTCTTATTTTATTCTTTTTATTCCTAAGCCCTTCAAAATGGTGACAGAGTGTGGTGACAGTTGATGCTTTCCACTGTCTTTTACTGTATTATTCGCTGACAATATATTATTCAATCAATGCTCTCGCTCATATCTTTGGAAATTGAGATCAATTACCTCTAGCTATTGAACCTGTCATCAGAAGAAATAATTTTTCTCTATACACACTATAAAATTTTCTCACCATTTTAATATTTAAGGAGACTTTTCCAATTTGTCCTCATAATGAAGTGGTGAAGTTGTGTTAGTCGAGAAGAGAAAGCTATGTGGAATTTGCGTATTGTCTTTCAAGAACATCAAACAAATGAAAAGCAGTTTTAAAGTATATATAACAGTACATTTTGATTTTCATTAAAGTTGCATCACAGAAGAAGTTGCATTTTTAAAGCTAAAAGTTGTAAGTGAATTACTTAAATATAATTGATCATATGTTCTCTATAGGTAGTTTCTAACCATGTTATGTACTATAGTGCCACTATGTGGTGAAGAAAGGAACTATGGCTTTTCATTGTGGCTTTTTCACCATCTCCTTCCTGTTAACTGAGTCTTTAAATATAAAGTTAGCAATCTAAATTCTTTAATTATATCCAACTACTTACATTCTACATTTTAACAAACATTTGTGGTTTATGATCCTATTGTATCCAGTCTCTGGTTAGTAATATAAAATAATGTAGATGGAATAGTTACCATAAA
Organism: Chiloscyllium plagiosum; assembly: GCF_037043375.1. NCBI lineage: Eukaryota > Metazoa > Chordata > Chondrichthyes > Orectolobiformes > Hemiscylliidae > Chiloscyllium > Chiloscyllium plagiosum. The sequence continues at coordinate 100,118,384 of NW_028270142.1, read as the reverse complement.
TACAATGGAAGAGCAGGTAACTGATGTGGTAAAGTACATTGAGTACTGCTTCCCTGTAACATTGGAACTGTGTGGCTCGTTGTTAATAGACATATCCAGACCATATTGTGCTTTGGGAAATTTTATGCAAAATTCTTGGCCAAATCATGCTATTCCTGACAATTAGAAAGCCTCCTTATCTCCATGTAGTGTCTGAGTGACAATTTTTGGAAAAACCCCTGAGGCATTGGGTGGGGTGAGGATGGGACAGGAAGGGGTGGGGTGCGAAGCTTGGTAGCAGAATTGTTTCTTCTTGTTAGTCCATCGTGCAAATGCTGTCTAGCTGTCTCTATTTTTGACATCCTGACTGGCTCAAAGTAGTAAAAGTAGTTAAGAATAAAATATCTGAAGGTAAAATGATAACTTAAAGCAACATTTATGGTCAGCCTTTACATGACCACAAACAGCCAACTTTCAAGCCCTGATTCTCTTAGAGTTGCTGGGATATCAAAGAAAATAGGAAGAAGAGTAGTTATTCAGCCCATCCAGCATGTGCTACCATCCAATATGATCATGGCTGATCGTTTCACTCAGTATTCTGTTCCAGATTTTATTCCCCATGCGGTTTGATCCTTTAGCACTAAGAACTATTTTTCCTTCTTGAAAACATTCAATGTTTTGGCCTTTTTGGGTTGCACAGAATTCCACAGGCTCAATATCCTCTCGGTGAAGATATTTCTCCTTACCTCAGTGTATATCATGCACAAGACCCTGTGAACATGATTGCAGAGTTTGGATTAGCTAATCTTGAAGGACTAGTTCATTTCATCATAGGTAGGATCAACAAGTCAACCTACCAAAATATATTGCTGTTTCCATACTACCCTATCCAACAGGAAGCATCATAATTTATCTTTCCGCACATTTTCAGTTTTTTGCAAAGAAATATTTTTCTAACCATTTGCCTGAAAGCATTGATAACTCCTACACATACCATTCCACCAATGCAGGGCAGCTATGGAAAATTGTTCTTGTTTTTTTGCTCTGTGAGTTGACCCTCAGTTGATTTTGTATAATTACGGGAAAGGACAAAGGCAGACGAGCAGTAAATGTTTTCATTTAGGAAATGGGCAATTTTATTAAACTGCCGTATGATTTAGCAAGAGTAGACTGGGAACAGTTACTTGAAGGTAAATCAGTATCGGATCAGTGGGAGGAATTCAAGAAAGAAATAATGAGAGCTCAGCTATGTTCCCTCAAAGAAGAAAGGCAGCACTCCTATATCAAGAGGCCCTAGGATGTTGAAAAGCAGTCAAATAGAATAAGGGAAAGGTACACTTTTTATGGCATTGAATTCTCAGTTGTAGTGATTTTAATGAAGTCAGTCAGGTGGGCCTCCTGGAGTATGAGTTCCCTGATTGGGGCTGTTAATCTGATCCAGTCAGGGAGCTCTGGCTGACAGATAAAATAGGAGTGTCAGACATCCTGTTCACTCTGAGGGCTGGCTCTGAAAGAGCTGGATCAGTGTCAAGTATTGTGCATAAGTAAATAAGGATTAACTTGATAATGGGATATTGGCCTCTGTGGAGTTATTTTGGAGGCGATGTGAGAAAAAGAAAGATTTCTGAAGAAATTCACTCGCAACAGTTGTCTTTGAGTTGGGGGTAAACATTTCTGTCATCACGCTGTTATTTGGAAAGCTTGACTCGTTCAAACCTGCCATCGAAGACTGGGCCCAATATGGGGAAAGGATGCGTTGTTTTCTTCCTGAGAAAATAACAATGGATAATGTAGTAAGTGGAGCATGTGAGTTACAGGATGGAAGTGGACAATGGGGCAGCTGAAAAGCAACAAGTAATTCTCCTGGCAGGATCCGTAGCTGTCTCAGTTATTAGGAACCTGATGTTTCATGAGGCAACGCATATGAGAACATTTCAAGAGTTGACGGATTTAGTTAAGGAATATAATGACCCCAAACCTCCCTTAATTTTGAGACACAATCAGTTTTACTTGGCAGTTTGAGAACCAGGGGAATTCATATTGGGATTGTTGGTGAGGTTAATGTGACCGGCAGAAGCATATGACTTTAGTTTTACCCTTAATGAGATGCTGAGATACCATTTGGTATGTGGGGTTTTTGATTGTATTCGTGCAAAAACATCAATTACTGAAATCTAACTGGACTTCAAACAGACACCAAAACTGGCTTTATCATTGGATAATGTAGTAAGTGGAGCATGTGAGTTACAGGATGGAAGTGGACACCCTTGTCAGGCTGACAAGCTTGAGCGACACCACTTGAGTGAAGGCAATTGCATAGCCTCAGTCGGGGCATATCTTGAATGGAGGTACTCTAGGTCAGCTCACAAAATGACAAAACAAATCAGGTTTCAGCCAAAAGTTTAACATTTTCTTCAGGATCCAAGCCATCAAGCCATTGTTGCTGCCGGTATGCAGACTCGAGACACTAGGCCTGAATTGAGTAATCGAATTCACAGGTCGGTATCCAAGAAAGTGCAAACCCTGGAAAGCCCATGTACATTTAGTTAGGAACAGTTAATCTGCTTAGCAACATCCAAAGCAGAACCAATCAAAATAAAAGTCTAAATAATCACCCCATTCTAAAGGAGGTTGATACCAGTGCAGCTGCGTCAGTGATGTCAGAACCAGCCTTTAACAAAATTCGCTCTGGACTCCAACCCTTAAATTTGTGTAAAACCACAGCTAGATTGAGAACCCATACAAGGGAACCTTTACAGATTAAGTGTATACCTTTGATTCCAGTTCTGAATGAGAAGCAGCTGGTTCAGTTACCACTGATTGTATTAAAAGCCATGGGGCCAAGCTTGGTCGGGCTAAATTAGTTGAGAAAGATCCACTTTGATTGGCTTAACACTTTTCGATTAGAAAATGATTGCCTGAATGAAGTCCTAATTAAATACCCAAATGTTTTTCAGGAACATCTGGGGAGAGCCAATCTTTCAGCGGATGATGCAGAACATTTTAAAAAGCCTACCCTAGGTTGCCATATATCTGGATGATGCACTAATAACAGGAAAGACCAATAAAGGGTATTTAGAGAACTTGTATATAGTCCCTAGATTTTCTCAAAGGCAGGCATATGCCTTAAAAGGTAAAACTGTGTGTTCGAGGCACCCCAAGTGATATACTTCGGAAACAGAGTCGACAGGACCAGATTACACCCATTGGAAGATAAAGTGAGGGCGATCAAAGGTGGCTCGGCTCCCATGTCAGTACTGGGGCTGAGATATTTCTTTGGTTGGTGAATTATTATGGAAATTTCTTACATAACCCGGCCTCCATCCTAGCACTCTTACACCTGCCATTGGAAAACGGTCAGCCTTGGAAATGTTTTCGTAGCTAAGATGTAGACTTTAGGGAAGCAGAAAAGTAGCTAAAGTTTTGGCACACTATGATCTCAATTGAGATCTGGTGTTGACATGTGATGCGATGGGCAGCATGGTGGCACAGTGGTTAGCACTGCTGCCTCACAGCGCCAGAGACCTGGGTTTAATTCCCGCCTCAGGCGACTGTCTGCGTGGGTTTCCTCCGGGTGCTCTGGTTTCCTCCCACAGTCCAAAAATGTGCAGGTTAGGTGAATTGGCCATGCTAAATTGCCCATAGTATGAGTTGAAGGGATAAATGTAGGGGAATGGGTCTGGGTGGATTGCTCTTCGGAGGGTCGGTGTGGACTTGTTGGGCCAAAGGGCCTGTTTCCACACTGTAAGTAATCTAATCTAATATAGCATCGGGGTTATGTTGGCTCACAGATGGTCCAATGGAGAGGGATACCTGACAGCGTATACCTCCTGCACTTTGGCTGATGCCAAATGCAAATATAGCCAGATGGAGAAGGAAAGTTTGGTGGTCGTCCTCATTGAGAAAAAGTTCCATCAATACCTTTACAAACTTAAATTTTTCATAGTAACAGACCATAAATCCCTGAGGATGGATTAGATAGGCTAGGCTTGTTTTCTTTGGAACAGAGAAGAGTTAGTGGAGATTTAACTCGCTGAAATTTTGGAGGTGGCTGAATACAGTGGATGGGAAACACCTACTTTTTCTTTGTACAGAGATCAGTAATCAAAGGCCACCAATGTGATGTAACCAGTGGATCAATTAGAGAGAAGCTGAGGAGTCATTTTTGTCCAGAGGGTTGTGCAGTTCTGGAACTAACCACCTGAATGGATGCTAAAAGCAGAAACCCTTCTCACATGTAAAAATTACTTGGTTATGTTTGAAATACAATTTACAATGTTACGGGTGAGAGCTGAAATTTAGGATTAGGCTGCATAGTTCTTTTTTGACTGGCATAGATCAGATGAGTGATGATCCCTCCATATGTTTTGAAAGTGTCAGTTTCTACATCGTTTCTTTCTTCCAAAATCAACTGCAGTAGCTCCCCCCCCCCCCATTCCCGCAGGGGATATTTTCCAAGACCTACCACAGAAGCCCGAAACCGCGAATAGGAATGAACCCATTCATTTAAATGGGAAACCTACTATCCTGGCAGCCCCCTGATCCCTGGTTCCGGAATGTTCCCTGTAATATGTTTGGGCCGTGGCAAACCACGGGTAACTGAAACCGCCGAAAACGATTCCGTGGATACGAGGGTCGCCCTGTATTGCAAAGCTTTGCTATCTAACTACAAAGAAGTTTTATTTTCTGTTACAGTAGTCAATTCTGTAATCCACTTGCTTTTGCATCTGCATTAGTTGCCATACCTTCACCCAATGTTTCAACCCAATGCCCTCAAATTTGCATCTTAAATTCCTTTATCATTTTCACCTCCTTTGACCCTTGTTAAAAAGCTATCTCTTTGATCAAGATTTTGATTGCCGCCACCCTCCCCACCCCCCCACTAATTTTCCTTTCTGCGTCGCAGTGTCTAATTGTTTCTATCATCCATCAGCATCATGGCATAAATCGAGATAAACACTTTGTAATAAGTTAGCATCTACCTAGTCTGCACATCCCTGGACACTATGGAGCAATTTTGCACGGCCAATCCATCTAACCTGCACGTCTTTGGACTGTAAATAAGTTGTTACCTATATATTCTTCAGTGACCAATTATTGTGAAGGACGTAACAGCATTCAACTTTGCATTGCCTCAAGTATATTTACTGCTAAAAACATGATGTTTATTAAACCTGTCCAAATTTTGCAAGTTAGGTTTCTTTAAATTCTTCAAGGCCTCCATCCGTCAGCCCCGAGCAGATGAGTAGACAAGCTGCTCCTTTATCTTTGTAGTTGCTTTTCCGTTATTGGCCATTTGGAGCCGCAGAAGCGTTGACTGGTCCTTCCATATTCCACTTCCCCCTGTGGGGAATTGCCTCCCTTCTATACAACATCTTTCCAGATGGTCTGGCTGAGATTGGCAACTTGCCTTAGAAATAGGAACAGCGAAATTACAGATATCTACGTCATCCAGCTTTATTTGGTGCAGGCACTTAATGCTCTGACACCATGCGACTAGCATTCTTTTTTGTCACCTGCTTGCTTTGCAGCTTGAGTCCTTCTACATGACCACTGATTGCCGACTAAAATATCAAAATTTACACTCAGGTTTCACATGAAATTGCATGCGATCATTGCAGAAAGCAACTGTACTAATAGCTTCAGGCAGATGGCAAAGGGACAATTATCGTTAATGGCATTGTAATGTAGGGAAACAGCAGCATGTATCAGCCTGGAAATAGTCATCTGAAGCAATGATCCAAGCTGTGAATGCTCACAGCAGGCCCTAGGCTGTTTACTGGCAACTGCCTGACAGCCTTCAGTGAAACAGCATAAGCTCAGCAATGGCACCAGTGCTGATCTGGCAAAATCAATGCATCTCAAACTGGTTTTCTATTAGGTTGAATGACTGTCAAAGTTCAGTGAGACTCAGCAGGCTTCAGTCAGTTATTTTATTTAATAACATGATCCTGGGAATTACAAACTTGCTGCTGGAATTGATATATAAGAGAAAGGCATTTGACATGGATGGTCTGAGGAGCACAGATCTGACCTTTAAGATCCCAATAAATGTTGTCTAAATATCAACTCAATCTGACCATCAGTTTGGTTACCAATTAGAGACTCATATCATATGAAAATAATTGTGCATCAGTTTGCTGGCTTTATCATAGACTCCCTAGAGTGCAGAAAGTGGCTATTCAGCCCATCAGGTCTACACCAACTCTCTGAGGAGCATCCCACCAGATCCAACCGCACCCACCCTATCCCATAACCCTGCATTTCCCATGGCTAATCTACCTAGTCTGCACATCTCTGGACCCTATGGGGCAATTTAGCATGCCCAATCCATCTAACCTGCACATCTTTGGACTGTAGGAGGAGCATCTGACAGAAACCCACACAGATATGGGGTGTGCAAACTCCACACGGACAGTCACCCAAGGCTGGAATTGAACCCAGGTTCCAGGCACTGTGGGGCAGCAATGCGCCACCTTGCTGCCCACAAATGTTATAGGTTAAAGGAAACCGTAGGATTTATCAGAAATGCACAGTAAGACATTTTTCATGTGCTGCCATGAGCAGTGAAATCTCTACCACATTGATCATACAGCCTAAGCCATTACTTTCTTGATGTTACTGGATCAGAGCACATAAAAGAAATAATAAACATTTGTACCTTGATGGTACCTTCATAGAACAAAATTCCAAAAGTTCTATACAAAGGAAGAGAGCATTTAGAGATAAAGATGAAAATAAATTGGAATTATTATAATAGAATAGTGAAAGTTGGCAAGGATGTGGTGATGGTTGACTAGGATTTAATAAAAGATAGGATGCAAGCTGCAAAGGTTCAGAGGAACTGGAGGTTGTGTGGAGTACTGATGGGAAGGTGAAATAAGGAGGCTATCAGAAAACCTGGCAATGGAGACAATGAACCACAAGTATGTGTTTCTGCAATGCTGGGGTTGAAGTATGGTCAAAAGTATTGGAGAGGTGGGCACCTTCACAATAATTCATTGTGGAATTTGAAGATGAGGTCGAAAAGGTCATGAAGACTGAGTGTAGTTGTGGTCAGTCTAACAGCTAGCAAGAGTAATAAATATAAGGGCAAAGAACTGAAACAAATGCTTTCTCACACGTATCAAGTGAACATTTATTTTCACTGGCGTGAAATGTTAATGTTGGCAACTATGAAATATAAAAAATGTAAATCACAAACATAGCTGTTAAATTGTGGTCTGTAAGGAATGCCATACTGATGTATCGTAACAACAAAAAAGAGAAACACCTTCTATTTATACACTTCAAAACTGCTTCAGAAAGCCATTATAAAACAAAATATGACACTGAGGCACATGTTAGAGCAAGTGAGTTAAAAACTTGATCAAAGATGTATATTTAATAAGTGCCAGAAAGGAAGAACAGCTGGAAATGGCTCAATAAGGGATGGGTTGTAATTTAAGCATAGAAAATAAGAGCAAGAATAGGCCATCTGGCCCTTCAAGCCTGTTCTGACATTCATTATGATCATGGTTGATCACCTAACAATACCCTGTTCCATGTTTTTCCCATATTCTTTGATCCCTTTAGGCCTAAGACCAATATCTTCATTCGTATTGAAAACATTCAATGTTTTGCCCTCAACCATTTTCTGTGGCAGGGAGCTCCACTGGCTTACTCCTCTCTGGATGAAGATATCTCTTTTCATCTCAGTCCTAAATGACCTACCTTGTCTCCTACACCAGCAGATCAGTTCTTACTGCGGCTTACATAGCAGAAGCAAGAATGCACCCATTCCTCTCTGTATATGCAATTTCTCACTTCCCCACCTATCTGTCTCTGTCACTCACTATCACCATTAAAATAGGGGGCTCATAGAGTCATCGAGATCTACAGCAGAGAAAAAGGCCCTTCCGTCCATTGCATCCATGTCGGTCAAAACCAACCGCCTAATTCTTCTATTCCCAATTTTCAGCACAGGGACCGGTTAGTCTAGTTGGCTGGATGGTTGGCTTGTGATGCTGGATGATGCCAACAGTTTGGGTTCAGTTCTTGCACTAACTGAGGTGACCATGAAGTACTCTTTGTCTCAGTTTTTCCACTTGCCTGAAGTGATGTCACCCTCCGGTTAAACCTAATGAAGGAGAGAGAGTAGACCTACGATGCAGTAGGGCTGTATTGACTTTACCTTTTTATGCAATATTTGTCTCCAGATCCTCCTTGCCGAGGAAGAGAGGTCATAAAGCAAGGGGAGGCAGAGAACCAAAGGTTCCAGCATTTCACACCTAGCTAGTTCAGAAGAAGAGGTGATGAAAATGTCAACAGCCTGTGAAAAGTGATCAAATTCATGACATCTTCAAATGCTTTTGCCTTGACAGGACACATGTCAGAACAAATATAGATTGACCATGTTATATACAATTTTGGAAACTGACAAAAACAAATATACTATTTCCCTTGGTGCTGACAAATTGAGATAGCCAACCACTCAAACAGCAAAAATTATTTATTTCCAAAACAACATATCAAACATATTTCTTCTGAAGGACATTGTCACAAGGAAATTGTCACAAAAACCTTGAACTGAATTCAAATTCCACTTCTTGGAGGAATCACTGAGGGTGACAAAGGTGCGGAAAGAACTCTGGATGAGTAATTTTCATCATCAAGAGTGGCTCAGCAACACTACTACTTATTGAATTGGTCAAGTTCTAAGGGACATAGCTGCAAGTATAGGAGAGTGGAAGGTAGTGAAAGAGCCAACAAGAGGGAAAAACGTACTTGACCTCATCCTCACCAGGTTGCATCCTACATCTGTATCAGTCCATGACAGTATCTTTAAGAGTAACTGCCACAATCTTGTGGAGATGAAGTCCTGCCGTCGCATTGAGAATGCATTTTCAAGAAAAAATCATTAATTGGATGTGCGTGTTACTGGCTAGCCAACATTTATTGCCCATCCTAATTGCCGAAAGGGCAGTTAAGAGTCAACCAATTGCTGTGGGTCTCGAGTCACCACTAGGCATCGCCTCTTCTACATCATATTGTGGAAATCTATCATTATGCAAAATGGGATAAACTTGTCGCAGATTTAGCAATTCAAGATTGGGCATCCATGAGGTGTTGTGGGCTGATCAAAATCTACAGAATTTTACTCCAACTTAATCTACAACTCATGGCTTGGCACATCTCTCATTCCATGCTTATCATCTAATGAAGAGATTAACCCTGGTTCAATGAAGAGCACAGGAGGACATGCCAGGAACAGCACCAGATTGCAAGTGGTAGACAGAGCTGAGCAATTCCACATCCAAATGATCAGATCCAAGTTCTACTACATCTAAGTATGATTGGCAGTAGACTATTAAGCAACTCTCTGGTGGAAGAGACTCTGCAGATATCCCCATTATCAATATGGGGGAACCCAGCCAATTAGTTTTGCAAGGATGCAGTTGAAGCATCCCCAATAATCTACAGCCAGAAGCGTCAAGTGAATGGTCCACTTGGCCTCTCCGAGAGGTCCTGAGCATTACAAATGTTAACCTTCATCTAATTCAATTCACTCCATGTGATATCAAGAAATGACTGGAGGCATTAGATACTGCAAATGCTGTGGGCCTTGACAATATTCGAGCAATGAAGCTGAAAGCATGTGCTCCAGAACTTGCCACACCCCTTTGTAATCTGTTTCAGAACAAATACAACACTGATATCAGCCCAATAATCTAGAAAAGGGGCCAGGTGTGACTTTTGCACAAAATGCAAGATGAATCTAATCCAGCCAATTACCACCCATCAATTTCTTTTGATTATCAACAAAGTGATGAACAAGATTATTAACATTGTTATCAGCAGCAATTACTTAGCAATAACATTGATGTTCAGTTTGTCTTTCATCAGGGCCACTCAGCTCCTGATCTTATTACAGCTTTATTTAAAACATGGACAAATTCAAAATGGTTTAATTCAAAAGGTGGGGTGAGATTGGCTGCCCTTAACATTAAGGTCACATTTGACCAAGAATGGCATCAAGGAGATCTACCAAAACTAGGGTCAATGAGAAACGGCAGGAAAACTTGGCATATTACAAGATGAATGTGAAAGAGGTCAGTCATCTCAGCTCCAGGACATCTCTGCAGGGGTCCCTCAGGGTATTGTCTTAGGCCCAACCAACTTCAGCTGCTTCATCATAACCGTCCCTCCATCTTACAGTCAGTGCTCAGGATATTTGCTGATGATTGCACAATGTCCAGCACCATTCACAAACTCCTCAGATACTGAAACAGTCCATGTTCAGATACAGTAAGACCTAATGTAGAATTGGACTGATGAGTGGCAAAAAATATTTGTGCCACACAATTGCCAGAAAATAAATATCACGAACAAGAAAGAATGTCACCATCATCCCTTAATATTCAGCGGCATTATTATCACTGAATCCTCCAAAATCCACATCCTGGATGTTACCATTGACTGCAAACTGAACTGGACCAGTGATGTAAATACTATAGTTAAAAGAAAGATCAGAGTCTAGGAATCCCACAGTGAGTAACTCTCTTCCTGACTCCCCAAAGCCTGTCCACCATCCACAAAGCCCAAGGCAGGAACGTGATAGAATACTCCCCACTTGCCTGGGTGTAGGCAGCTCCAACAACACTCAAGAACCTCGACACCATCCAGGACCACATTGGCACCGCATCAACAAACATCCACTCCCTCCACCAACAACACTCAGGAGCAGCAATGTGTACTATCTACAAGACATGCCACAGAAATTCACCAAGGATCCTTGGACAACACCTTCCAAACCCACAATAACTTTCACCTGGAAGGAAAAAGGCAGCAGATATATGGGAATACCTCGCCATACAGATTTGCCAGAAAGGAGAGTAAAAAGTTCTGGTTACTTCAGGGTATGCACATGAGTGCGTAAAATAATGTTAAAATTCTATACTTTTTCCTCATTTTTAAGCCACATTGATATTGTTTGCTTCCACAGCGTGGGTTTCCTCCGGGTGCTCCGGTTTCTTCCCACAGTCCAAAAATGTGCAGGTTAGGTGAATTGGCCATGCTAAATTGCCCGTAGTGTTAGGTGAGGGGGTAAATGTAGGGGAATGGGTCGGGGTGGTTTGCTGTTCAGAGGGTCAGTGTGGACTTGCTGGGCCGAAGGGCCTGTTTCCACACTGTAAGTAATCTAATCTAAGTAAACACAAAAGCTATTGTGCCAGGTATAACCTCACATGTGCCACATGTTTCTGATGATGTCTTCATTCCTGTGGAACTTCAGTCAATGAGTATCAGGTTGTTACTGGTGCAGGTCCTGCTGTTCTTGCTGCTCCTGTTACCAGTTATCTTTGTCCACATCTAAGTTACAAAGGACCAGTGTAATTCGCAGCTATGCTGGCCTTTAGGTAAGAGTTGCAACTTGGCATGTAAAGTGAGCTCTTTGCACAAGTACTGTGAACACACTTTTTGCACAATCAAGTAAAAAAAGCAGTGTGTGTACAGAGCATTTATTACATATTTCTCCTCCATAGCTTTAATTTGCGAAGCAGCATGTTCCAAACTAGTGACCTCTACCACCAGGAAGGGCAAGACCACTGACTGGGAACACCAATACTTGCAAATTTTATTCTAAGATACACGCCATCTTGACTTGGAACTACATCGACACAAAATTCTGTAATGCCATTCCTCACAGTATTTAGCTATACTCCATCAATTGCAGCAGCTCAAGAGGCAGTTCGTCACCACCTTCTCAAGGACAATTGGATTTAGGCAAGAAATACTGGACTTGCCAATGCTGCTCCCATTACAGAATGAAAGAAAGCCTCCTCAATTGCTATCATCCTTTTAACTTGTTTCCACTGTCTGGTTCCAGGCAAACTGGAAAATGGTGTGTCCAAAGTGACATCGCAAAATCCACATATTATTTTCCTCTAAACAAGCAATTAATGAAAGCCCACCTCTCCTGAGAAGGTAATGTACCGACAACCCAGAATGAAATGCAGAAGTTGGTGGCTCAGACTTGGCTTCCGTATACACTTCTATTTTTCATGGTTTTCGCCCTCTGCTGGCTCCCACTGACCCTGCGATCACACTGTTAAAATTCCTCTCAATATGTTTGATTTGATTTCAAAAAATAGAGTCTTAGAGTAATAAAGATGTACAGCATGGAATCATACACTTCAGTCCAACTCATCCATGCCAACCAGATATCCTAAAATAGTCAAGTCCCATTTGCCAGCATTTGGCCCATATCTCTTTAAACTCTTCCTAACCACATACCCTTTTTAAATGTTGCAATTGCACCATCCTCTATGTGAAAATGTTAACCCTTAGGTCCCATTTAAATATTTCCCCTCTCACCTTAAACCTTTGCCCTCTAGTATTGGACTCCCTCACCCCGGGGGAAAGACCTTGGCTGTTCCCCTCATCCAGCTTTGTTGTATGAAAGAAATATCTGTACAGCAAAGACTAAAGCTGGTCAAATCAATCTTTTGTTGATAGTCCTGAAGCCAGCAGAGAGCAGTCATGATTTTCAATTGTAAGTAAGGTAACCAAGAGCTGATATCCCTGTGCTCTGTGCTTTAGCAATGGCCATTTCCAGAGTGCAATACATTTTAAACATTGCAGCACTCTTGTTGAGTCCAATCCATACTTGTCACGGTATTTCTCTGTTTTAATGGCTGTTATGTAAGTGAATCTCATGTTCATTCATTAGAATGAAAATAATTTGCACTGCTTGGTCTCACCACAACAGCCTTCACTTCTGCTGGTTGCAGGTCAAGTGTTACAATCTTCCATGTAAGATTGTCATTTTATTCACTGCAGCAATTTCATTGCTTTTCCACAGGACAGAAAGTTGACTTCTTCATGAGATCAACCATTACTCAAATTTATAGATTATTTATGATTTATATTCATGACTTGGAAGTAAATGCACTGTTGCCAAGTTTGTGGATGATACAAAAAATAATTAGAACACAAGTAGTGCAGATGATACAAGGAGTCTACAGACACAGATAGACAGGTTAAGCAAATGAGCAGAAGCTTGGCAGATGGAGTATAATGTACGAAAATATGAGGTTATGCACTTTGACAGAAAGAATAAAAGCTGAATAGTATTAAACTGGGAAAGATGGTAGAAAGTTGCAGCACAGAGGGTTTTGGGAGTCTCAGTGCATGAATCATAAAAAGCGAGCATCTAAATCCAGGTGATAGAACAACCTAATGAAATGTTGGCCTTTATTTCAAAGGGACTGGATTATGAAAATAAGGAGATCTTGCTGAAATGATGTAAAGCACTGGTCAGACCATGGCTGGAATAATGTGAACTATTCTGGTTCTCTTATCTAAGGAAAGATATACTGATATCAGAAGCAGTCCAGAAAATGTTCACTGGATTGATTCTGGGTACGGAGGGAATTTCTGATGAGAAGGGATTGAGTAGGTTGAGCTTGTACTCTTTGGTGTTTAGCGGAATGAGAGGAGACCTCATTGAAATATATGAAAGTCTTAGGGGACTTGACAGGGGGGATGAGGAGTGATTGCTTCCACTTAGAGGAGATTCTCAGATTAGATGTCATAATCTCAGAGAAAGAATTCATTCATTTAATACACCGGTGAGGTGATTTTACTTTCTTATAGAGACTGGTGAACCTGCGAAAGTCATTATGGCAGATTGTTGATGCTTAAATTGACAGATCTTAATGAGTGAGACAATGAAGGGTTATGGTAGGAAAGTGAAGTTAAGAATATCAGAAATGAACTCTTTGAATAATGGAGCAGACTTGATGGGCCGCTCCTAACATGCATTACTTTCTTCTGGTCTATGTGACAAGAGTTGTTCTCAAAACTCAATCGGCTTTCAGGTTGAAGTCATTGAAAAGGAAAATAGTGCAGGATATAGGAACAGGTTTACAACCTAATTCCAACTGACCAAGAACACTAAAAATCAATTCCAGTTACAATTTTTCTTGAAAGATAGAGGGAATGATTTTCCATTGAGAGTAATGTTGAGCATGATGGGTAAGCTGGGTGAGTGTCCAAAAATCAAGGTTCTCACCATGGAAATAAACTTTTAAAACTAAGTCCTCCCTCCTTCCTTGGAGGGGTATATTTCTCACCATCAGTCAGCAAGAAATCTATATTCTTGCATTTTCATCTCATCAGTTGCATAACTCACTGGAATTAACTTTTTTTTCAATTAACTTCTGCTCAGTAGAGATCATTCGTACTTCAGAATTTTGACTGCATAATTCAAAAATGCACCTGCTGTTTTGCTGTTTGGCCTCTGGTCTGGGTGAGGAGGTGACTTAGTTGCTTCAAGCAAAACCTTCTCAATGATCCTTATCTTCGGCTTTGCTGTAACCTCCACAATTTCAATTGGCATATCCATGGGGACTAAGGATGATATATCCCTTGAACATTACTCCACACAGTTGGCGAACAGCAACACACCATCCTCAGCTTCAAATGTGGCACTTCCATGGACAGGGTCAGGTAGCAGTTTTTGTCTCAATTGAATTTTAACTCAATTTATTTCACATTTGAAGAATAACCCTCTCAGTGATGCACAGTTTGGGTTCTGCCAGGGCCACTGAGTTCCTGATATTATTTCAGCCTTGGTCAAAAATGGACAAAGAAGCTAAATTAAAGAGATGATTCGGAGATGCCGGTGTTGGACTGGGGTGTACAAAGTTAAAAATCACACAACACCAGGTTATAGTCCAACAGGTTTAATTGGAAGCACACTAGCTTTCGGAGCAACGCTCCTTCATCAGGTGATTGTCACAATCACCTGATGAAGGAGCGTCGCTCCGAAAGCTAGTGTGCTTCCAATTAAACCTGTTGGACTATAACCTGGTGTTGTGTGATTTTTAGAATTAAAGAGATGAAGTGACAGTAACAGCCCTTGACATCAAGGCTGCATTTGACCAAGTGTGGCGTCAAGGAGTCCTAACAAAACTGGAATCAACTGCTATTGAGGGCAAACTCTCTGGTGGCTGGAAGTCATACCTGGTGCAAGGGACAATGGTCATAGTTGTTGGAGGTCAGTCATCTCAGCACCAGGACATCTCTACAGGAGTTCGTCAGGGTAGTAAGCTAGGCCCAATCGTCTTCAATTGTTTCATCAGTGTTTCATCCCCTCATCTAAGTTCAGAAAGAAGGGATGTTTGACAATTATTGCACAACACCTCAGATACTGAAGAAGTCCATGTTCAAGTACAACAGGATCTGGTCAATATCCAGGCTTAGGCTGACAAGTGGTACACAAATGCCAATGTACGACCATCACCAATAAGACAATCTAACTATTGTCCCTTGACAGTCAATGATGTTACGATTACTGAATCCTCCACTATCAACATCCTGGGGGTCATCATTACGAGTGTCGCAGAGTGTGGTGCTGGAAAAGCACAGCCAGTCAGGCCGCATCCAAGGAGCAGATGAATTAACCCTGATGAAGGGCTTCTGCCTGAAACATCAATTCTCCTGCTCCTCGTATGCTGCCTGACCTGCTGTGCATTTCCAGCACCACATTCTCAACTCTGATCTCTAGCATCTGCAATCCTCACTTTCTCCTAATGAGATGAGGCATCCCCAGTGAGCAAGTAAGGAATGCAGACAGTGTGAAGAGCTATTTGCCTGAGAGGATAAGTTAGGTATGAACGCTTGAATGCAGATGATGCAGAATGATGCTGAGGCTTGTAGGCTGTGACCATTTGGGAGTTAAATTGAGTCATGGCCCTGTGGGTGTGATGTAGCAAACAGATAAAGATACAACTTGCCATTGCAGAGCACAGATTATTCATGTTTTACAGCATTGCTTGCTGCCTCTTTTGTGTGGGTCAGTGCCACACTTCAGTGCAGCACGGTGGCTCAGTGGTTAGCACTGCTGCCTCACAACACTAGGCAATCAGGTTTGATTCCAACCTCATGTGTCTGCATGGGTTTCCTGTGTAGGTTAGGTGCATTAGTCAGGGGAAATGTAGAGTAATAGGGTAGAGAAATAGTCTGGCTGGGATACTCTTCAGAGGGTTGGTGTGGACTTGATGGGCCGAAGGGCTTGTAAGGATTCCAAAAAAACAAAACTTATTGGCAGTATTTTCTGGGCTTCTGTAAGGTTCCTGACTTGCTGCATGCGAAGTAATGTCTAACACATCTTTAACCATGGCACTCGACCCTTTGACTTCAAGAAGACTCCACCAGTGGTGAGGCCTTCTAACTTGTTTACTACATGTGATTTGTTGAAGAGCTCATGCAACATTCTGCTTGTGTCGATAATGCACTGAGGACCATGCAATTGTTTGAGATAGTTCACCCTGAGCATTGGCAAGATGCAATAAATTTTATTCACTTGTGAGATACAAGCATCATGTGCAGGGCCAACATTTATTACCCATCCCTAGTTGCCTTTGAGAAGGTGTTGGTGAGCTGCCTTCTTGAACCACTGCAGTCCACCTGCTGTAGGTTGACCCACAATGCCCTTAGAGAGGGAATTCCAGGATTTTGACCCAGTAACAGTGAAAGAACAGTGATATATCTCCAAGTCAAGATAGTGAGTGGCTTGGAGGGGAAGTTGTAGGTGATGGTGTTCCCATGTATCTGCTGCCCTTGTCCTTCTAGATGGAAGTGTTCATTAGTTTGGAACGTGCTGTTTGAAGATCTTTGGACTCACTTCAATTCAATTCAAAATGGAATATCTTTATCATACTGTTTGTTTTTGTTGGATGTAAAAGTCTAAATTTGATGTTGAATTACCGTTTTCTTAAAAAACAAATCAATTCAGTCTGTCCAATTCTTTTTGCAATGTTGATTTGACTATCTCCCCATTTTTCAACTTTTCAGCATCGTGTAGAAATTCCAGATCCAGGGGATAATGTTTATTGTTTTCTGCAAAGATCTCTGCTCCTTTTTGCTATTACTGATAGACAACTGATAACCTTGGGGATTGGTTGAACCATTGCCAAGATGTGCATGACTATAGAGCCGACCTCACTGTAAGTGAGAAATGCCTCACTGTGTTGCATAAGAATTACTTAAGATCAAAAAATGGACAGGACACAGGAGAGCCATAGATAAAAAGATTGTAATGTTTTCATAATGAATTGGTGAGAGTTCCAGGTACAGCCACAGCCCTATGAATAGCTAAATGCTGTTCTTTAAAGGCATATCCAAGGCATTTCCATCAATGGCAGGTACAGCATATTTGAGGAAATTAAACATCTACTGATGCTACAACAAAGAAACTAATCA